>NC_086447.1:12772115-13072115 GCF_028390025.1 Pseudophryne corroboree | reverse complement strand
TTCTGTGCCTCTACCTGTACCCCATACTGTCTCTCTGTGCCTCTACCTGTATCCCATACTGCCTCTCTGTGCCTCTACCTGTACCCCATACTGCCTCTCTGTGCATCTACCTATACCCCATACTGCCTCTCTGTGCCTCTACCTGTACCCCATACTGCTTCTCTGTGCATCTACTTGTACCCCATACTGCCTATCTGTGCCTCTACCTGTACCCCATACTGCTTCACTGTGCCTCTACCTGTACCCCATACTGCCTCTCTGTGCCTCTACCTGCACCCCATACTGCCTCTATGTGCCTTTACCTGTATCCCATACTGCCTCTGTGTTTCTCTACCTATACCCCATACTGCCTCTCTGTGCCTCTACCTGTACCCCATACTACCTCTCCTTGCCTCTACCTTTATCCCATACTTTACTTTCTGTTCCTCTACCTGTACCCCATACTGCCTCTCTGTACATCTACCTGTACCCCATACTGCCTCTCTGTTCATCTCACTGTGCCCCTTTCTGCCTCTCTGTGCCTCTACCTTTACCCCAAACTGCCCCTTTGTTCCTCCACCTGTACCCCATACTGCCTCTCTGTGCATCTACCTGTACCCCATACTACCTCTCTGTGCCTCTACCTGTACACCATTCTGCCTCTCAGTGCCTCTACCTGTACCCCTTACTGTCTCTCAGTGCCTCTCATACTGCTTCTCTGTGCCTCTACCTGTACCCCATACTACCTCTCCTTGCCTCTACCTTTATCCCATACTTTACTTTCTGTTCCTCTACCTGTACCCCATACTGCCTCTCTGTACATCTACCTGTACCCCATACTGCCTCTCTGTTCATCTCACTGTGCCCCTTTCTGCCTCTCTGTGCCTCTACCTTTACCCCAAACTGCCCCTTTGTTCCTCCACCTGTACCCCATACTGCCTCTCTGTGCATCTACCTGTACCCCATACTACCTCTCTGTGCCTCTACCTGTACACCATACTGCCTCTCTGTGCCTCTACCTGTACCCCTTACTGCCTCTCAGTGCCTCTACCTGTACCCCATACGGCCTCTCTGTGCCTCTACCTGTACCCCATACTGCCTCTCTGTGACTCTCCCTGTACCCCATACTGTCTCTCTGTGTCTCTACCTGTACCCCATACTGCCTCTCTGTGTCTCTACCTGTACCCCATACGGCCTCTCTGTGCCTCTACCTGTACCCCATACTACCTCTCTGTACATCTAACTGTACCCCTTACTGCCTCTCTGTGCCTCTACCAGTACCTCATACTTTCTTTCTGTGCCTCTTCTTGTACTCCATAACGCATCTCAGTGCCTCTAACTGTACCCCATAATGCCACTCTGCCTCTACCTGTGCCCCTTACTGCCTCTCTGTGCCTTTACATTTACCCCACACTTCCTCTCTGTGCCTCTACCTGTACCCCATACTGCCTCTCTGTGCATCTACCTGTACCCCATACTGCCTCTCTGTGCCTCTACCTGTACCCCATACTGCCTCTCTGTGCCTCTACCTGTACCGCATACTGCCTCTCAGTAAATCTACCTGTACCCTAAATTTCCTCTCTGTGCCTCTACCTGTACTCCATAATGCCTCTCTGTGTCTCTTCCTGTACCTCATACTGCCTCTCTGTGCCTCTAGCTGTACCACACACTGCTTCTATGTGCCTCAACCTGTACCCCATACTGCCTCTCTGTGCATCTACCTGTACCCCATACTTCCTCTCTGTGCCTCTACCTGTACCCCATACTGCCTCACTGTGCCTCTACTTGTACCCCATACTTCCTCTCTGTGCCTCTACTTGTACCCCATACTTCCTCTCCGTGCCTCTTCCTGTACCTCATACTGCCTCTCTGTGCCTCTAACTGTACCACACACTGCTTCTATGTGCCTCAACCTGTACCCCATACTGCCTCTCTGTGCATCTAGCTGTACCCCATACTGCCTCTCTGTGCATCTACCTGTACCTCATACTGCCTGTCTGTGTCTCTAACTGTACCCCTTACTGCCTCTCTGTGCCTCTACCTGTACCCCATACTGCCTCTCCATTCATCTACGTGTACCCCACATTGCCTCTGTATGTCTCTACCTGTACCCCATACTGCCTCTCTGTGCCTCTACCTGTACCCCATACTGACTCTCTGTGCCTCTACCTGTACCCCATACTGCCTTTCTGTGCCTCTACCTGTACCCCATACTGTCTTTCTTTGCCTCTACCTATACCCCATACTGCCTCTCTGTGCATCTTCCTGTACCTCATACTGCCTCTCTGTGCCTCTACCTGAACCCCATGCTGTCTTTCTGTGCCTCTACCTGTACCCCAAGCTGTCTTTCTGTGCCCCTACCTGTACCCCATACTGCCTTTCTGTGCCTCTACCTGTATCCCTACTGCCTCGCTGTCTCTACCTGTACCCCATACTGCCTCTCCGTGCCTCTACCTGTACTCCATACTGCCTCTCTGCGCCTCTACCTGTACCACACATTGCCTCGCTGTGCCTCTACCTGTGCCCCATACTGCCTCTCTGTGCCTTTACCTGTAACCCATACTGTCTCTCTGTGCCTCTACCTGTGCCCCATACTGTCTCTCTGTGCCTTTACCTGTAACCCATACTGTCTCTCTGTGCCTCTACCTGTGCCCCATACTGTCTCTCTGTGCCTTTACCTGTAACCCATACTGTCTCTCTGTGCCTCTACCTGTGCCTCATACTGTCTCTCTGTGCCTTTATTTGTAACCCATACTGCCTCTCTGCGCCTCTACCTGTACCCCATACTGCCTCTCTGTGCCTCTACCTGTACCCCATACTGCCTTTTTGTGCCTCTACCTGTGCCCCACACTGCCTCTCTGTCCCTCAATCTGTACCCCATACTGCCTCTCTGTGCCTCTATCTGTACCCCATACTGCCTCTCTGGGCCTCTACCTGTACCACTTACTGCCTATATGTGCCTCTTCCTTAACCCCCATACTGATTCTTTGAGCCTCTACCTTTACCCCATACTGTCTCTCTGTGCCTCTACCTGTACCCCATACTGCCTCTCTGTGCTTCAACCTGTACCCCATACTGCCTCTCTGTGCCTCTCCCTGTATCCCATACTGCCTCTCTGTGCCTCTACCTGTGCCCCACACTGCCTCTCTGTGCCTCTATCTGTACCCCATACTGCCGCTCTGTGCCTCTACCTGTACCCCATACTGTCTCTCTGTGCCTCTACCTGTACCCCATACTGCCTCTCTGTGCATCTACCTGTACCCCATACTGCCTCTCTGTGCCTCTACCTGTACCCCATACTGCCTCTCTGTGCCTCTACCTGTACCGCATACTGCCTCTCAGTAAATCTACCTGTACCCTAAATTTCCTCTCTGTGCCTCTACCTGTACTCCATAATGCCTCTCTGTGTCTCTTCCTGTACCTCATACTGCCTCTCTGTGCCTCTAGCTGTACCACACACTGCTTCTATGTGCCTCAACCTGTACCCCATACTGCCTCTCTGTGCATCTACCTGTACCCCATACTTCCTCTCTGTGCCTCTACCTGTACCCCATACTGCCTCACTGTGCCTCTACTTGTACCCCATACTTCCTCTCTGTGCCTCTACTTGTACCCCATACTTCCTCTCCGTGCCTCTTCCTGTACCTCATACTGCCTCTCTGTGCCTCTAACTGTACCACACACTGCTTCTATGTGCCTCAACCTGTACCCCATACTGCCTCTCTGTGCATCTAGCTGTACCCCATACTGCCTCTCTGTGCATCTACCTGTACCTCATACTGCCTGTCTGTGTCTCTAACTGTACCCCTTACTGCCTCTCTGTGCCTCTACCTGTACCCCATACTGCCTCTCCATTCATCTACGTGTACCCCACATTGCCTCTGTATGTCTCTACCTGTACCCCATACTGCCTCTCTGTGCCTCTACCTGTACCCCATACTGACTCTCTGTGCCTCTACCTGTACCCCATACTGCCTTTCTGTGCCTCTACCTGTACCCCATACTGTCTTTCTTTGCCTCTACCTATACCCCATACTGCCTCTCTGTGCATCTTCCTGTACCTCATACTGCCTCTCTGTGCCTCTACCTGAACCCCATGCTGTCTTTCTGTGCCTCTACCTGTACCCCAAGCTGTCTTTCTGTGCCCCTACCTGTACCCCATACTGCCTTTCTGTGCCTCTACCTGTATCCCTACTGCCTCGCTGTCTCTACCTGTACCCCATACTGCCTCTCCGTGCCTCTACCTGTACTCCATACTGCCTCTCTGCGCCTCTACCTGTACCACACATTGCCTCGCTGTGCCTCTACCTGTGCCCCATACTGCCTCTCTGTGCCTTTACCTGTAACCCATACTGTCTCTCTGTGCCTCTACCTGTGCCCCATACTGTCTCTCTGTGCCTTTACCTGTAACCCATACTGTCTCTCTGTGCCTCTACCTGTGCCCCATACTGTCTCTCTGTGCCTTTACCTGTAACCCATACTGTCTCTCTGTGCCTCTACCTGTGCCTCATACTGTCTCTCTGTGCCTTTATTTGTAACCCATACTGCCTCTCTGCGCCTCTACCTGTACCCCATACTGCCTCTCTGTGCCTCTACCTGTACCCCATACTGCCTTTTTGTGCCTCTACCTGTGCCCCACACTGCCTCTCTGTCCCTCAATCTGTACCCCATACTGCCTCTCTGTGCCTCTATCTGTACCCCATACTGCCTCTCTGGGCCTCTACCTGTACCACTTACTGCCTATATGTGCCTCTTCCTTAACCCCCATACTGATTCTTTGAGCCTCTACCTTTACCCCATACTGTCTCTCTGTGCCTCTACCTGTACCCCATACTGCCTCTCTGTGCTTCAACCTGTACCCCATACTGCCTCTCTGTGCCTCTCCCTGTATCCCATACTGCCTCTCTGTGCCTCTACCTGTGCCCCACACTGCCTCTCTGTGCCTCTATCTGTACCCCATACTGCCGCTCTGTGCCTCTACCTGTACCCCATACTGCCTCTCTGTGCCTCTAGCTGTACCCCATACTGCCGCTCTGTGCCTCTATCTGTACCCCATACTGCCTCTCTGTGCCTCTACCTGTACCCCATACTGTCTCTCTGTGCCTCTACCTGTACCTCATACTGCCTCTCTGTACCTCTACCTTTACCCCATACTGCCTCTCTGTTCCTCTTCCTTTACCCCATACTGACTCTGTGTACCTCTACCTTACACCACACTGACTTATGTGCCTCTACCTGTACCCCATACTGACTATCTGTGCTTCTACCTGTTCTGCACTCTGCCTCTCTGTGCCTCTACCTGTACCCCATACTGTATTCTGTGCCTCTACCTATACCCCATACTGCCTCTCTGTGCCTCTAGCTGTACCCCATACTGTCTCTCTGTGCCTCTACCTGTACCCCATACTGTCTCACTGTACATCTACCTGTACCCCATACTGCCTCTCTGTGCCTCTACCTGTACTCCATAACGCCTCTCTGTGCCTCTACCTGTACCCCATACTGCCTCTATGTCATTCTACCATTACTCCATACTGACTCTGTGTGCCTCTAACTGTACCCCATACTGCCTCTCTGTGCCTCTATCTGTACCCCATACTGCCTCTCTGTGCCTCTATCTGTACCCCATACTGCCTCTCTGTGCCTCTACCTGTACCCCATACTGCCTCTCTGTGCCTCTACCTGTACCCCATACTGCCTATCTGTGCATCTACCTGTACCCCATACTGCCTCTCTGTGCCTCTGCTTGTACCCCATACTGCCTCTCTGTGCCTCTACCTGTACCCCATACTGCCTCTCTGTGCCTCTAACTGTACCCCATACTGCCTCTCTGTGCATCTACCTGTACCCCATACTGCCTCTCTGTGCATCTACCTGTACCTCATACTGCCTCTCTGTGCCTCTACCTGTACCCCATACTGCCTCATTGTGCCTATACCTGTACCCCATACTGCCTCTCTGTCCCTCTCCTTGTACCACATACTTCCTTTCTGTGCCTCTACCTGTACCCCATACTGCCTCTCTGTGCCTCTGCTTGTACCCCATACTGCCTCTCTGTGCCTCTACCTGTACCCCATACTGCCTCTCTGTGCCTCTAACTGTACCCCATACTGCCTCTCTGTGCATCTACCTGTACCCCATACTGCCTCTCTGTGCATCTACCTGTACCTCATACTGCCTCTCTGTGCCTCTACCTGTACCCCATACTGCCTCATTGTGCCTATACCTGTACCCCATACTGCCTCTCTGTCCCTCTCCTTGTACCACATACTTCCTTTCTGTGCCTCTACCTGTACCCCCATACTGCCTCTCTGTGCATCTACCTGTACCCCATGCTGTCTCTCTGTGCATCTACCTATACCCCATACTGTCTCTCTGTGCCTCTACCAGTACCCCATACTGCCTCTCTGTACATCTACCTGTAGCCCATACTGCCTCTCTGTGCCTCTCCCTGTACCCCATACTGCCTCTCTGTGCATCTAGCTATACCCCATACTGCCTCTCTGTGCATCTACCTGTACCCCATACTGCCTCTCTGTGCCTCTACCTGTACCCCATACTGCCTCTCTGTGCATCTACCTGTACCCCATACTGCCTCTCTGTGCATCTACCTGTACCCCTTACTGCCTCTCTGTTCCTCTCCCTGTTCCCCATACTGCCTCTCTGTGCCTCTCCTTGTAACCCATACTGCCTCTCTGTGCCTCTACCTGTACCCCATACTGCCTCTCTGTGCCAATACCTTTACCCCATACTGCCTCTCTGTGCCTCTACCTGTACCCCATACTGCCTCTCTGTGCCTCTCCCTGTACCCAATACTACCTCTCTGTGCATCTACCTATACCCCATACTGTCTCTCTGTGCATCTACCTGTACCCCATACTGCCTCTCTGTGCCTCTACCTGTACCCCATACTTCCTCTCTGTGCATCTACCTGTACCCCATACTGCCTCTCTGTGCATCTACCTGTACCCCATACTGCCTCTCTGTTACTCTCCCTGTTCCCCATACTGCCTCTATGTGCCTCTCCTTGTACCCCATACTGCCTCTCTGTGCCTCTACCTGTACCCCATACTGCCTCTCTGTGCCAATACCTGTACCCCATACTGCCTCTCTGTGCCTCTACCTGTACCCCATACTGCCTCTCTGTGTCTCTACCTGTACCCATACTGCCTCTCTATGCATCTACCTGTACCCCATACTGCCTCTCTGTGCCTCTAACTGCACCCCATACTGCCTCTCTGTGCCTCTACCTGTACCCCATACTGCCTCTCTGTGCCTCTACCTGTACCCCATACTGTCTCTCTGTGGGGTATATTTACTAAGGTCCCGATTTTGACCGAGATGACGTTTTTTCTTCAAAGTGTCTTCTCGGGAATTTACTAAACTCAAGTCACGGCAGTGATGAGGGCATTCGTAATATTTTGGAAGTTCTAGGAAAAAATTACGAATCAATACACCATCGGTCAAATACGCCTGCAATTTGGTAGAAATCGGTCATTTACTAAAAAGTGCAAAGAACAAACACATGCCGACAATAGCCAAACACTGCCGTGCTGAAATACAATTCGTGAAAAAGTGCTAAAAAAAAACAGACCTGCTTTTTTTCCCCGTGTTTGGATAGGCATGCACGGATCCATGAGATCCGTGCATGTTTTTCAGTGGGAAGGGGTGGGAAAGTGTTAATTTTTTTTTTTTAAATTGCGTGGGGTCCCCCCTCCTAAGCAAAACCAGCCTCGGGCTCTTTGAGCCGGCCCTGGTTGAAAAAATATGGGAAAAAAAATTATAGGGGTTCCCCCATATTTAAACAACCAGCACCGGGCTCTGTGCCTGGTCCTGGTTCCAAAAATATGGGGGACAAAAAGCGTAGGGGTCCCCCGTATTTCTGAAACCAGCACCGGGCTCCACTAGCCAGATACATAATGCCACAGCCGGGGGACACTTTTATCTAGGTCCCTGCGGCCCTGGCATTACATAACCAACTAGTCACCCCTGGCCGAGGTACCCTGGAGGAGTGGGGACACTTCAATCAAGGGGTCCCCCCCCTCCAGCCACCCAAGGGCCAGGGGTGAAGCCCGAGGCTGTCCCCCCCCATCCAAGGGCTGCGGATGGACGGCTGATAGCCTTTTTGTCAAAAAATTAATATTGCTTTTAGTAGCAGTACTTCAAGTCCCATCAAGCCTCCCCCGCAAGCTGGTACTTGGAGAACCACAAGTACCAGCATGCGGTGGAAAACCGGGCCCGCTGGTACCTGTAGTACTACTACTAAAAAAAAAAACCCAATAAAAACATAAGACACACACCTTGAAGTAAAACTTTAATACATACATCCACACCTCCATATATACATACTTACCTATGTTCACACGAGGGTCGGTCCTCTTCTCCATATAGAATCCATGGGGTACCTGTTGAAAAAATTATACTCACAAAATCCATGGTAGATGGCTCCTCTTTTAATCCATTTGTAATCCAGGAACTTTGCAAAATAACAAAACGGACACCCGACCTCGCACTGAAAGGGGCCCCATGTTTTCACATGAGACCCCTTTCCCCGAATGCCAGGAACCCCCTCTGACTTATGTCTAAGACGGTTCCATCAGCCAATCAGGGAACGCCACGTTGTGGCATCCTCCTGATTGGCTGTGTGCTCCTGTACTGTATGACAGGCGGCACACGGCAGTGTTACAATGCAGCGCCTATGCGCTCCATTGTAACCAATGGTGGGAACTTTGTGGTCAGCGGATGACCGAAAGTAACCTCACCGCTAACCACAAAGTTCCCACCATTGGTTACAATGGAGCGCATAGGCGCTACATTGTAACACTGCTGTAGAGGTAAGTCCTGTATAAATTTATAGAATGTGATAGTATTAGGGATGTTAGGGACCCATGTGATAAAGTCACCTGGCCGCAGTACATGGGCCCGCATATTTGCGCAAATGTGTGCTAAGAACTTCAATTATACTCCATGTTAATTGTGAGGGTTTATTTAAATTATTTTTATTATCAGTGTTCTTAGTGCTAAGAGTGTGCATCTGCATCTCTCTTCCCCCAGCTTTCAGGCTGTGTCTGGGGATGTCATAGGAATCTCACAGCCCTCATTTTCCAGAATCTTAACCCAGGTGATGTATACCTAACTACCTCTTCTGTTTTGTGTTTGTTGTAATTTCTCGGTGGCCAGTTCTGTCCTAAAATCTCATGTTTATTGTTCTTTAAAATATACACACAGGTGTTGGCTGTTTTGCAGCCCCACATCGAGGCCTCGATCTGCTTCCCTACCCAGGAGTCTCAGTGGCATGCCGTCAGGGTAGATTTCTATGAGCTGGCTGGCATGCCCAATGTGCTTGGAGCCATAGATTGCACACACATTCAGCTGAGACCACCTAGGGGCAGGCAGCACATATATACAAACTGCCATTTCGAACACTCCACAAATGTGCAGGTGGTTTGTGATGCAAATCTCAAAATAATGAGTGTTGTTGCTGGTTACCCTGGGGGCTGCCATGACTCCTTCATCCTCAGTCAGTCATCCCTCTTTGATAAGTTTGAGGACGGACAAATGCCAGATGGATGGATGCTGGGTATGTAACTTGATATGTGTAGGCCTGCGTATACTTTGTCCAAATACAAGTGCAGATGTATTAACCTGTAGAAGGCATAAGGAAGTGAGAAACCAGTGATCTGTGCAAGGTGATAAAGGCACCAGCCAATCAGCTCCAATATGTAAATGAACATTTAGGAGCAGATTGTCTGCTGCCTTTATTACCTTGCACATATCACTGGTTTTTCACTTCCTTATACCTTCTACAGGTTAATACATCTGCCCCACAGTGTGTTACTTATGTGTTGCTGTATCTTAACATGAATCACGTTACTAAATCTGTATTTTAGGTCATGGAGGATATGGCTGTTTCTCTTGGCTTCTAACTCTATTGTCCCGACCTGATACCCCTGCTGAACACAATTACAATCATGCACATAAGTCCACGCGGAATGTGATAGAAAGATGTTTTGGTGTGCTGAAATCTAGGTTTCGGTGTCTGGATAAGTCTGGTGGCCTTTTGTTGTATAGTCCCTCCAAGGTGACTCAAATTGTGTTCTGCTGCTGCTTTCTTCATAACATGTGTTTGCAACAACATCTGCCACATGTTGAGGAGGAGGAGGAGGAGGAAGAAGAAGAAAGCAGCCAGCAAGCAGAGGAATTAGAGACATCTGGTGATACTTGGAGTACAGATGTAGGGAGGCAGGTTAGGCAAGAGATCATCAATCGCTATTTCTAAGGTAAGCTTGGTTTGCTTATTTCATTTGTTGTGCAATCATAAATAGATGATTTTCCTTTTTTTCCCCAAAACCATTACTCAGACTGTATCTGTCTCCTTGACACATACAAACATACCCTCGCTTTATGAAAAAACAAATGTCGCATGTGTATTGTGTGTATTTTTATTCTCAAAACAACAGATTATGAGTGGCATGCATTAAGTCTGGATAAGTGATCGTAAACTTGCAGTGCTAATTTATTACAAGCCCACATAATCCATTTAGTATTTCACTTTATCATTGTGTGTAACGTCCTAATGCACAGGTTCACAAACTCGGCCCTCAGGACCACACACAGTGCATGTTTTTCACGTAACCCAGTAGAAGCACATGTGTATGAATTACTCACAGACATATGTTAAAAGGTTCACAGGTGGAGCTAATTATGTCACTTGTGATTCTGTGAGGAGACCTGCAAAACATGCACTGTGTGGGTTCCTGAGGGCCGAGTTTGAGAACCTGTGTTCCCAAAAGACACTCCTCAACATATAATATGTTAGCCTTGAGGAATACATGTGTCCCTATGTGTGATGCACCATCACATTTAAGACACACAAACTTACTGTAATCATGAATAATTTATTTCCTAATGTTTAATGCTGTAAACTTGATGATGTGTAAGTAAATACACAGTTTGCCACACATATACATTATTATACACATTCTTTTATTTTTGATGTAAAAATACATATTTGTTTGTTTCAGCATCATGTGTAAAAACAATCTTACTAATTTTTAACACACACAAACATGTCCCAACAATACTGACATTCATGTTGTCAATGTTTTTAAAACAAAACAAACTCAACATATTACAAGCTTTTTACGCAACTCAATTGTGTTCTTCTTGTAATGTTGTATAGAGAAGAAAGCTAAAATATGTATCAATAACATTGTAATTTGGATTGTCTGCAGGAAAAGAGAATGATTGGAATCTAGAAAGAGTAATGATTAGAAAAAAATCAAGTGGACAGTTTACTTCCTGCTAACATGTATGTGTGGCTCCATCAACATTTCCCTCCTCCAATACCAAAAAAAATGGTAAAGAATAATTGTGCGTACAATTTTTTTTTTGTTTGTAGCACTTATAATTAATGAAAAAAGTGTCAAGGAGCTAAGTGTTATATATTTTTTGCCGAAAATACACTTACTAAGTATTTTGAGTTACTTATCACAAATGTCTAACTTGTATTTTTTTCACTTTTTTTTGGTGGCTGCTTGTACTGCCCTTTGCCTTTAGCGCTGTCATGTTGTCGTGCTCTGGTGGAGCGTCTTGGTGGTGATGAGACTGGCGTGATATTTGGAGTAGTCGTACCAGAACTGCTGCTTGTTTGCTGTTGGTGCATGCATCTGAGTGTTTTATTCAGGTTAGTGAGGGTGGCATAGAGTTTACGTGTAGCAGCATTTTGATTGTCTACTATTTGGAATAAACTTTCATTAATCTTTTGATTGTTTTGAAAAATGCTCATATAACTTTGCTGTTGTCTGTGCTGTTCTTCCATTATGCGCTGTAAGTTGCCCATTACCTGTGTAATGTCTGTACGCATGAGTTCCATGGTATTGCCTATTCCGGTTGTTTGTTCATTTTGTCTACTCAGATTTCTTGATATTCTTCTGAGGTGAGATGGTAGGCTTGCAAACATTTGTGTCTGCTTACGCAGGCAATCTTCATTAGTGGCCTGCTGTCTAGCCCAAATGGTCCAAAACACCTGATCAGGGCCTTGTGTTCCTGGTGTTGTTGGGCTGTGTTGTGGTGGTGGTGTGCTTTGCTGTGGTGGTGTACTCACAGGTGCTGGGGGGCTCATTCCTTGCATTAATGGCTGCATTTCTAAGATGTTTGTCTCCTCCATGTCACTGTGTTGCTGTTGTTGCGGAGGGATGCTGTTCCCAGGACTAGAAGCTGAAATTTAAAACAAATCTCCGTTAGCTATCCATAAGCTTGAGAAATGTAAACAAATCAATACACATGGAACACATGTGATTCACTGTTGCTTATAACTATTCTGCCTAGCAACATCATCACTCATAGCTTAAATACATACATATGCCTGTTTGTGGCAAATGTGTCTGGTTACTTAATTGTGAAAGCAAACACTTTAGTTTTATTGTAGCTCACACATACTCCACCATAAAAACACATTGGAATACATAATGTGTTACCTTATAGCTTTGTTCAAACAAACATAGTAATGTTTTTATATGTATTTTGCAATGTTACCTCAAACACACATGTGAAATGTGGAAAAACAACCTTACTTTTTGCATTAAAACCAACATGCTTTTTTGTTGCAGCATCTTACACACAATGTCATACTGTATGTCTCAAGTGGACATACATATCTTTACTGGACGTGGACAAGGACATTTAGCTTGGATTACATTTCAGCTTTTACTTACTGTGGTAAGTATTTTATTTTTTGATGTTTTTTGACTTAATGCGGTTATGAAATATTTTGATCACGTTCAGAAATTTTTCACATTTTTTTTCAGTTTGATACTCACAATCAAGATGAGGGGAGTGTGGATGACGTGTTGGAGGTGTGTCCAAAATTTGGAGTGGGGGGACAGAACATACGGACGATAATCTTCGTGGCGGGGTAGCCTGCTGTGTTTGGGCCGGAACATACGACCTTGCTTTCTTTTCGGCCACAGGTTTTTTGTGGTGATGTCTTTCAGAAGTGCCACTTCTGCTGCTCCATACTTCTTTTGATGGACCTTTTAATGAAAGTGCAATTTTGTTATGGCCATTCCTTTACAAGCATACCTTATACTACAATGGACACTTTACCTGCTTCTGCAGCATCATCATCATCAGATGTGATAGGAGTTACTAGCCGATGAGTAGTACTGCTTTTTTCTAACACTGTATAAAAGAAAAAACAAAAATTTTATCATGCTATTGTGTATACATCCACCATTATGCTTATACACATTTATTCTTGAAGAAATGCTTGGTTTTTATTAATAAAAAACATAAGGACCGGAAATAAAAAAATAAAAAATAAAAACATTGACCAAAACACATATGCACTATGGCAACATCAACACAGGAAACCATGTACAGGACACTGACATAGGACACAAGTTAAAGAAAAAAACACACAAAAAAACACACACATCATTTTGTATTGAAAGGATAAATATTACAGATGCAATATATAAATTGCTCTGTGATGTGGCACTCCAAAGACACCTTACCACTATATGAGCCAAAACAAAATGTAGCAATGTTTTCCAAAAATTACACTGCAGTGTGGTGTCACGGTGCAAATACAAGCCAAAAAAAAAAATATATTGTTAATTTAATTAAATAATTAACATTATCGAATAATGACACTACACATGTAAGTGGATTCCAAACCACTTTCCAGTACTCCAGCCTCTAACATGACAACCACTGTTTTTAAAACATTGCACATGGATCACTTCAATATAAACAGTCACAATTTTAAATTAAAATTCGGCCAAAAGGAAAACATTGTTGCAGGACAATTCAGAGACACACCAAGTCCAAATTACACATGCAAAATTTCTGTCAGAAAAACACATGACATACAATAAAGAAAGATGTTACATTGGCTATTGTATAAAACATTAACAAAAACAATGTATTTGCTGACACACACTTGAAGATGGGAGTAATATGCAACGTCACATGACACACATTTAAAAAAAAACAAAAAACAAAACCATAGAATGAAAATGCAAATACACATGCTCACCAATCTTCCTGGGCCTATCTGAATCCCGGACATGGGTTGCAGAGACAACTTCAGGAGGGATTACACTCCACATGGGCTCCTCATACTCCAGATAACTTGCAATATAGGGCTGGCCACCACCGGTTTTCCGAGCCGACTTGGCCTCCTTGGCCATTTTGGACTTGACACGTCGCTTTATGTCATAGTACCGTTTGCGGCACGTGTCCTCCGTCCGCTTGACCACCCCCTCACTATTGACAGCAGCAACAACTTTTGCCCACAACACCGTCTTCCTCCGTGTTGGCACCTTGGCGGACTCAGGGCCAAATAGCTGCCTCTGATACTTCATCAGCTCACGCACCAATGCCACATTTTCTGCAAAACTAAACTTTACATTCCGCCCAGTCTTAGTAGTGGTGCGTGGCTGCGGAGCACTCTGACTGTCACTATCACTTGAGGCTGCTGCAGCAACCTCACCCACCTCATCCACCTCACTAACCTCACTAACACTCACCTCCTCCACCTGACCGACCTCCTCCCCCTCACTCACACCCTCCACCTCACCCACCTCCTCCACCTCACTAACACTCACCTCCTCCACCTGACCAACCTCCTCCCCCTCACTCACACCCTCCACCTCACCCACCTCTGAGTCACACATAATTGTGTGTCTAAACAGTTAACACAGGGGGAAAAAAACACACTCCTCCACTACCACTACACAACTCACACACACACACACTGACAAGGGACTATAAAGAAAAATAACTTGGACTAAAAATGAGACAAAACCACAAAATACAAGACAACAAGAATGACAAGACGACTTTCAAACACAATACCACACTCAGAAATCGCTACCAACACTCCTCTTCAAACCACAAAATCACCTACCTCCACAGCACAACCTCCCTCCTCCTCACCACTAACTAAATCCACTAGGTGCGGACGGTTTGGGGCGTATTTATATGGTTGCGCACAGAGTAATGACCACTTGCTCTATTCCATTTTACAAGTAAACAAAATAACGATTAACTCTACTGGAATCCTACAGTCATTGTACAACCCTATAGGACAGAAAGAGAAGTTTTCATCCGCACCAGAGACAGTACTGTTCATTTCAATTCAGGGAATGGTGGTCCTTTTTGCAGGACTATGATGTCATAATGCTTTTGACCACCTCTATGGGTGCTACCCTCCGATTAAACAACAGATTAGAAAAGTTTCACAAGGAGAAAAATAATCGGATTTAAATGGGTGCAATCCGTTCCTTTAAATTTTGTTGTTTAAAATACAATTTATTTGGTTTGTTTTAAAATGTAGGTATTGACATCCCCCCCTTTTCTGATAACCTGTGGGGCTTGTATGTCTATGACTGTTCAGCCTAATTCTAGGCTGAGTAAAGCAAAGTGATAAAGAGAATAAATAAAAAAGAAATATGTGATAAAGGATATATATGTGTTAGTGAATAAAGTATTTAAAAATATTACTTGTATCCTGTTTCTTGTGGATATTGTTCATTGATAACATACCCTGATGATAATTAATGGCTCTTGTTATTTATGCCTGGAAACTAAGAGCCAAATCTTTACATGCAGAATGTTATCCTGCTCATTGATCCATTTGTATCCACAGTTGCTTATGCGGCTTATGTGTGGGACTTTGTATGTAACGGTATGCCATGCTGTTGGAGATTTGACTCTCCTATATAAACACTCTGGGGGATATCTAGCTTTAATTGTGTCCATTTTGAGAGTTGCCCAGTTTCAGAAGGCAATAGGTCAGGTTAAGTGTATACGTGTTAAAGACCACGATTTGAAATCTTGAATTACTTTCTTTGCAAATGTGGAGGCTGTACTGCACTGGCTGTCTATATAAATGACTGACAGCTCTCTTGTGGGGTCATTTTAGTAAGATTTTATTTTTCAGATGATTATGTTATATACAGTGCTTTTATTAGCCTCTTGTGCACACAAATTTCAATCAAAAAAATCCCCTCTATATGTGCTTGTTATTTCTTGCGCACACAGATTTATGACTGTACAATAATTCCACACTTTTTTTGCATGTAAGACTTTGTATATTCCTAACAGGCTATGTGTATAAGCTGCTCTCGTAAGGGTGGGCGTCCCCACTCACACGAGAGCTGTTAGAGCTGTGCTCACTCGTATTGTGTTAAGTGATAAGTGCCCCCGACGTCGTCACCTGCAGTGACTGTGGTGGTGCGGTAATATGCACAAGTTGAAATTAGTGATGTGCACCGGAATTCTTTTCGGGTTTTGTGTTTTGGTTTTGGATTCGGTTCCGCGGTCGTGTTTTGGATTTGGACGCGTTTTGGCAAAACCTCCCTAAATTTTTTTTTGTCGGATTCGGGTGTGTTTTGGATTCGGGTGGTTTTTTTTTACAAAAAACCCTCAATAACAGCTTAAATCATAGAATTTGGGGGTCATTTTGATTTCATAGTATTATTAACCTCAATAACCATAATTTCCACTCATTTCCAGTCTATTCTCAACACCTCACAATATTATTTTTAGTCCTAAAATTTGCACCGAGGTCGCTGGATGGCTAAGCTAAGTGACCCAAGTGGCCGACACAAACACCTGGCCCATCTAGGAGTGGCACTGCAGTGTCAGACAGGATGGCACTTCAAAAAAATAGTCCCCAAACAGCACATGATGCACAGAAAAAAAGAGGTGCACCAAAGTCGCTGGATGGCTAAGCTAAGCGACACAAGTGGCCGACACAAACACCTGGCCAATCTAGGAGTGGCACTGCAGTGTCAGAAAGGATGGCCCTTCAAAAAAATTGTCCCCAAACAGCACATGATGCAAAGAAAAATGAAAGAAAAAAGAGGTGCAAGATGGAATTGTCCTTGGGCCCTCCCACCCACCCTTATGTTGTATAAACAGGACATGCACACTTTAACAAACCCATCATTTCAGCGACAGGGTCTGCCACACGACTGTGGCTGAAATGACTGGTTGGTTTGGGCCCCCACCAAAAAAAGAAGCAATCAATCTCTCCTTGCACAAACTGGCTCTACAGAGGCAAGATGTCCACCTCCTCCACATCGTCCGATTCCTCACCCCTTTCACTGTGTATATCCCCCACCTCACAGATTATTAATTCGTCCCCACTTGAATCTACCATCTCAGATCCCTGTGTACTTTCTGGAGGCAATTGCTGCTGGTGAATGTCTCCATGGAGTAATTGATTATAATTAATTTTAATGAACATCATCTTCTCCACATTTTCTGGAAGTAACCTCGTACGCCGATTGCTGACAAGGTGAGCGGCTGCACTAAACACTCTTTCGGAGTACACACTGGAGGGGGGCAACTTAGGTAAAATAAAGCCAGTTTCTGCAAGGGCCTCCAAATTGCCTCTTTTTCCTGCCAGTATACGTACGGACTGTCTGACGTGCCTGCTTGGCTGCGGTCACTCATATAATCCTACACCATTCTTTCAATGGTGACAGAATCATATGCAGTGACAGTAGACGACATGTCAGTAATCGTTGGCAGGTCCTTCAGTCCAGACCAGATGTCAGCACTCGCTCCAGACTGCCCTGCATCACCGCCAGCGGGTGGACTCGGAATTCTTAGCCTTTTCCTCGCACCCCCAGTTGCGGGAGAATGTGAAGGAGGAGCTGTTGACGGGTCACGTTCCGCTTGATTTGACAATTTTCTCACCAGCAGGTCTTTGATCCTCTGCAGACTTGTGTCTGCCGGAAAGAGAGATCCAACGTAGGTTTTAAATCTAGGATCTAGCACGGTGGCCAAAATGTAGTGCTCTGATTTCAACAGATTGACCACCCGTGGATCCTGATTAAGCGAATTAAGGGCTCCATCCACAGGTCCCACATGCCTAGCGGAATCGTTCTGTTTTAGCTCCTCCTTCAATGTCTCCAGCTTCTTCTACAAAAGCCTGATGAGGGGAATGACCTGACTCAGGCTGGCAGTGTCTGAACTGACTTCACGTGTGGCAAGTTCAAAGGGTTGCAGAACCTTGCACAACGTTAAAATCATTCTCCACTGCGCTTGAGTCATGTGCATTCCCCCTCCTTTGCCTATATCGTAGGTAGCTGTATAGGATTGAATGGCCTTCTGCTGCTCCTCCATCCTCTGAAGCATATAGAGGGTTTAATTCCACCTCGTTACCACCTCTTGCTTCAGATGTTGGCGGGGCAGGTTCAGGACTGTTTGCTGGTGCTCCAGTCTTCGGCACGCGGTGGCTGAATGCCGAAAGTGGCCCGCAATTCTTCGGGCCACCGATAGCATCTCTTGCCCCCCCCCTGTCGTTTTTTTTTTAATTCTGCACCACCACATTCAATGTATGTGCAAAACATGGGACGTGCTGGAATTTGCCCACATGTAATGCACGCACAATATTGGTGGCATTGTCCGATGTCACAAATCCCCAGGAGAGTCCAATTGGGGTAAGCCAATATGCGATGATGTTCCTCAGTTTCCGTAAGAGGTTGTCAGCTGTGTGCCTCTTATGGAAAGCGGTGATACAAAGTGTAGCCTGCCTAGGAACGAGTTGGCATTTGCGAGATGCTGCTACTGGTGCCGCCGCTGCTGTTCTTGCTGCGGGAGGCAATACATCTACCCAGTGGACAGTCACAGTCATATAGTCCTGAGTCTGCCCTGCTCCACTTGTCCACATGTCCGTGGTTAAGTGGACATTGGGTACAACTGCATTTTTTAGGACAGTAGTGACTTTTTTTTCTGATGTCTGTGTACATTCTCGGTATCGCCTTCCTAGAGAAGTGGAACCTAGATGGTATTTGGTACTGGGGACACAGTACCTCAAGCAATTCTCTAGTTCCCTGTGAATTAACGGTGGATACCGGATACACATTTAACACCAACACAGCTGACAAGACCTGAGTAATCCGCTTTGCAACAGGATGACAGCTGTGATATTTCATCTTCCTCGCAAAGGACTGTTGGACAGTCAATTGCTTACTGGAAGTAGTACAAGTGGTCTTCCGACTTCCCCTCTGGGATGACAATCAACTCCCAGCAGCAACAACAGCAGCACCACCAGCAGTAGGCGTTACACTCAAGGATCCATCGGAGGAATCCCAGTTAGGAGAGGACTCGTCAGACTTGCCAGTGACATGGCCTGCAGGACTATTGGCGTTCCTGTCTAAGGAGGAAATTTGACACTGAGGGAGTTGGTGGTGTGGTTTGCAGGAGCTTGGTTACAAGAGGAAGGGATTTAGTTGTCAGTGGACTGCTTCCACTGTCACCCAAAGTTTTTGAACTTGTCCTTGACTTCTGATGAATGCGCTGCAGGTGACGTATAAGGGAGGATTTTCCTAGGTGGTTAAAGTCCTTACCCCTACTTATTACAGCTTGACAAAGGCGACACATGGCTTGACACCTGTTGTCCGCATTTCCGTTAAAATAATTCCACACCAAAAAGGTGATTTTATTTCTAATATGACCAGGCATGTCAATGGCCATATTCCTCCCACGGACAACAGGTGTCTCCCCAGGTGCCTGACTTAAACAAACCACCTCACCATCAGAATCCTCCTTGTCAATTTCCTCCCAAGCGCCAGCAACACCCATATCCTCCTCATCCTGGTGTACTTCAACACTGACATCTTCAATTTCACTATCAGGAACTGGACTGCGGGTGCTCCTTCCAGCACTTGCAGGGTGCGTGCAAATGGTGGAAGGCGCAAGCTCTTCCCGTCCAGTGTTGGGAAGGTCAGGCATCGCAACCGACACAATTGTACTCTCCTTGGGGATTTGTGATTTAGAAGAACGCACAGTTCTTTGCTGTGCTTTTGCCAGCTTAAGTCTTTTCATTTTTCTAGCGAGAGGATGAGGGCTTCCATCCTCATGTGAAGCTGAACCACTAGCCATGTACATAGGCCAGGGCCTCAGCCGTTCCTTGCCACTCCGTGTCGTAAATGGCATATTGGCAAGTTACACTTCTCCTCAGACGCTTTTAATTTAGATTTTTGAGTCATTTTACTGATCTTTAGTTTTTTGTATTTTACATGCTCTCTACTATGACATTGGGCATCGGCCTTGGCAGAAGACGTTTATGGCATTTCATCGTCTCGGCCATGACTAGTGGCCGCAGCTTCAGCACGAGGTGGAAGTGGATCTTGATATTTCCCTATTTTACCATCCACATTTTTGTTCTCCATTTTTTAATGTGTGGAATTATATGCCAGTATCAATAGCAATGGCCTACTATACTGTACTATATATGTATACTGTTGGTCACCAAAATGCTGCACTGCAATACTATATATACTGCTCACAAAAATGCAGCCCAGATATGGAATGGATATTTGCAGTGACACAGAGCTGCAAGATACAGCAATGGCCTACTGTACAACTATATACTGTTGGGTCACCAAAATGCTGCACTGTAATACTATATATACTGTTCACAAAAATGCAGCACAGATATGGAATGGATGCTTGCAGTGACACAGAGCTGCAAGATACAGCAATGGCCTACTGTACTGTCCAACTATATACTGTTGGTCACCAAAATGCTGCACTGTACTACTATATATACTGCTCACAAAAATGCAGCACAGATATGGAATGGATACATGCAGTGACACAGAGCTGCAAGATACAGCAATGGCCTACTGTATACAACTATATACTGTTGGGTCACCAAAATGCTGCACTGTAACACTATATATACTGCTCACAAAAATACTGCACAGATATGGAATGGATACTTGCAGTGGCACAGAACTGCAAGATACAGCAATGGACTACTGTACTGTACTACTATAAGTATAATTATATACTGGTGGTTCCCAGTCCCCACAATAAAGCACACTGAGCACAGATATGGAGCGCTTTCAGGCAGAGAATGTAGATATTTTCAGCACACTGAGCACAGATATTTGCAGCACACTGAGCACAGATATTTGCAGCACACTGAGCACAGATATTTGCAGCACACTGAGCACAGATTACGGTGCTTTTCAGGGAGAGAACGCAGCCACGTCCTCTCCGTTAAATCTCCAATGCACAAGTGAAAATGGCGGCGACGCGCGGCTCTTTATATAGAATACGAATCTTGCGAGAATCTAACAGCGGGATGATGACGTCCGGGCGCATTCGGGTTAACCGAGCAAGGCGGGAAGATCCGAGGTTGCCTCGGAACCATGTAAAATGGGTGAAGTTCGGGGGGGTTCGGATCTCGGAGAACCGAACCCGCTCATCTCTAGTTCAAATTGCTGGTGGTGCACCAAATGTCAGTAATCACTTGGAGATACAAAACAAAGAAAAAGAAAGAAGACTCTTGTTTGGTGCACTCTTAAAGGAAAATCATATGTCAATTAGAGATGAGCGCCTGAAATTTTTCGGGTTTTGTGTTTTGGTTTTGGGTTCGGTTCCGCGGCCGTGTTTTGGGTTCGACCGCGTTTTGGCAAAACCTCACCGAATTTTTTTTGTCGGATTCGGGTGTGTTTTGGATTCGGGTGTTTTTTTCAAAAAACCCTAAAAAACAGCTTAAATCATAGAATTTGGGGGTAATTTTGATCCCAAAGTATTATTAACCTCAAAAAACATAATTTACACTCATTTTCAGCCTATTCTGAACACATCACACCTCACAATATTATTTTTAGTCCTAAAATTTGCACCGAGGTCGCTGTGTGAGTAAGATAAGCGACCCTAGTGGCCGACACAAACACCGGGCCCATCTAGGAGTGGCACTGCAGTGTCACGCAGGATGTCCCTTCCAAAAAACCCTCCCCAAACAGCACATGACGCAAAGAAAAAAAGAGGCGCAATGAGGTAGCTGACTGTGTGAGAAAGATAAGCGACCCTAGTGGCCGACACAAACACCGGGCCCATCTAGGAGTGGCACTGCAGTGTCACGCAGGATGTCCCTTCCAAAAAACCCTCCCCAATCAGCACATGATGCAAAGAAAAAGAAAAGAAAAAAGAGGTGCAAGATGGAATTATCCTTGGGCCCTCCCACCCACCCTTATGTTGTATAAACAAAACAGGACATGCACACTTTAACCAACCCATCATTTCAGTGACAGGGTCTGCCACACGACTGTGACTGATATGACGGGTTGGTTTGGACCCCCCCCAAAAAAGAAGCAATTAATCTCTCCTTGCACAAACTGGCTCTACAGAGGCAAGATGTCCACCTCATCTTCACCCTCCGATATATCACCGTGTACATCCCCCTCCTCACAGATTATCAATTCGTCCCCACTGGAATCCACCATCTCAGCTCCCTGTGTACTTTGTGGAGGCAATTGCTGCTGGTCAATGTCTCCGCGGAGGAATTGATTATAATTCATTTTAATGAACATCATCTTCTCCACATTTTCTGGATGTAACCTCGTACGCCGATTGCTGACAAGGTGAGCGGCGGCACTAAACACTCTTTCGGAGTACACACTTGTGGGAGGGCAACTTAGGTAGAATAAAGCCAGTTTGTGCAAGGGCCTCCAAATTGCCTCTTTTTCCTGCCAGTATAAGTACGGACTGTGTGACGTGCCTACTTGGATGCGGTCACTCATATAATCCTCCACCATTCTATCAATGTTGAGAGAATCATATGCAGTGACAGTAGACGACATGTCCGTAATCGTTGTCAGGTCCTTCAGTCCGGACCAGATGTCAGCATCAGCAGTCGCTCCAGACTGCCCTGCATCACCGCCAGCGGGTGGGCTCGGAATTCTGAGCCTTTTCCTCGCACCCCCAGTTGCGGGAGAATGTGAAGGAGGAGATGTTGACAGGTCGCGTTCCGCTTGACTTGACAATTTTGTCACCAGCAGGTCTTTCAACCCCAGCAGACCTGTGTCTGCCGGAAAGAGAGATCCAAGGTAGGCTTTAAATCTAGGATCGAGCACGGTGGCCAAAATGTAGTGCTCTGATTTCAACAGATTGACCACCCGTGAATCCTTGTTAAGCGAATTAAGGGCTGCATCCACAAGTCCCACATGCCTAGCGGAATCGCTCCGTGTTAGCTCCTTCTTCAATGCCTCCAGCTTCTTCTGCAAAAGCCTGATGAGGGGAATGACCTGACTCAGGCTGGCAGTGTCTGAACTGACTTCACGTGTGGCAAGTTCAAAGGGCATCAGAACCTTGCACAACGTTGAAATCATTCTCCACTGCACTTGAGACAGGTGCATTCCATCTCCTATATCGTGCTCAATTGTATAGGCTTGAATGGCCTTTTGCTGCTCCTCCAACCTCTGAAGCATATAGAGGGTTGAATTCCACCTCGTTACCACTTCTTGCTTCAGATGATGGCAGGGCAGGTTCAGTAGTTTTTGGTGGTGCTCCAGTCTTCTGTACGTGGTGCCTGTACGCCGAAAGTGTCCCGCAATTTTTCTGGCCACCGACAGCATCTCTTGCACGCCCCTGTCGTTTTTTAAAAAATTCTGCACCACCAAATTCAAGGTATGTGCAAAACATGGGACGTGCTGGAATTTGCCCATATTTAATGCACACACAATATTGCTGGCGTTGTCCGATGCCACAAATCCACAGGAGAGTCCAATTGGGGTAAGCCATTCCGCGATGATCTTCCTCAGTTGCCGTAAGAGGTTTTCAGCTGTGTGCGTATTCTGGAAAGCGGTGATACAAAGCGTAGCCTGCCTAGGAAAGAGTTGGCGTTTGCGAGATGCTGCTACTGGTGCCGCCGCTGCTGTTCTTGCGGCGGGAGTCCATACATCTACCCAGTGGGCTGTCACAGTCATATAGTCCTGACCCTGCCCTGCTCCACTTGTCCACATGTCCGTGGTTAAGTGGACATTGGGTACAACTGCATTTTTTAGGACACTGGTGAGTCTTTTTCTGACGTCCGTGTACATTCTCGGTATCGCCTGCCTAGAGAAGTGGAACCTAGATGGTATTTGGTAACGGGGGCACACTGCCTCAATAAATTGTCTAGTTCCCTGTGAACTAACGGCGGATACCGGACGCACGTCTAACACCAACATAGTTGTCAAGGACTCAGTTATCCACTTTGCAGTAGGATGACTGCTGTGATATTTCATCTTCCTCGCAAAGGACTGTTGAACAGTCAATTGCTTACTGGAAGTAGTACAAGTGGGCTTACGACTTCCCCTCTGGGATGACCATCGACTCCCAGCGGCAACAACAGCAGCGCCAGCAGCAGTAGGCGTTACACGCAAGGATGCATCAGAGGAATCACAGGCAGGAGAGGACTCGTCAGACTTGCCAGTGACATGGCCTGCAGGACTATTGGCATTCCTGGGGAAGGAGGAAATTGACACTGAGGGAGTTGGTGGGGTGGTTTGCGTGAGCTTGGTTACAAGAGGAAGGGATTTACTGGTCAGTGGACTGCTTCCGCTGTCACCCAAAGTTTTTGAACTTGTCACTGACTTATTATGAATGCGCTGCAGGTGACGTATAAGGGAGGATGTTCCGAGGTGGTTAACGTCCTTACCCCTACTTATTACAGCTTGACAAAGGGAACACACGGCTTGACACCTGTTGTCCGCATTTCTGGTGAAATACCTCCACACCGAAGAGCTGATTTTTTTGGTATTTTCACCTGGCATGTCAACGGCCATATTCCTCCCACGGACAACAGGTGTCTCCCCGGGTGCCTGACTTAAACAAACCACCTCACCATCAGAATCCTCCTGGTCAATTTCCTCCCCAGCGCCAGCAACACCCATATCCTCCTCATCCTGGTGTACTTCAACACTGACATCTTCAATCTGACTATCAGGAACTGGACTGCGGGTGCTCCTTCCAGCACTTGCAGGGGGCATGCAAATAGTGGAAGGCGCATGCTCTTCACGTCCAGTGTTGGGAAGGTCAGGCATCGCAAACGACACAATTGGACTCTCCTTGTGGATTTGGGATTTCAAAGAACGCACAGTTCTTTGCGGTGCTTTTGCCAGCTTGAGTCTTTTCAGTTTTCTAGCGAGAGGCTGAGTGCTTCCATCCTCATGTGAAGCTGAACCACTAGCCATGAACATAGGCCAGGGCCTCAGCCGTTCCTTGCCACTCCGTGTGGTAAATGGCATATTGGCAAGTTTACGCTTCTCCTCCGACAATTTTATTTTAGGTTTTGGAGTCCTTTTTTTTCTGATATTTGGTGTTTTGGATTTGACATGCTCTGTACTATGACATTGGGCATCGGCCTTGGCAGACGACGTTGCTGGCATTTCATCGTCTCGGCCATGACTAGTGGCAGCAGCTTCAGCACGAGGTGGAAGTGGATCTTGATCTTTCCCTAATTTTGGAACCTCAACTTTTTTGTTCTCCATATTTTATAGGCAGAACTAAAAGGCACCTCAGGTAAACAATGGAGATGGATGGATTGGATACTAGTATACAATTATGGACGGACTGCCACGGTTAGGTGGTATAAAAAAACCACGGTTAGGTGGTATATATTATAATAATAATACAATTATGGATGGACGGACTGCCTGCCGACTGCCGACACAGAGGTAGCCACAGCCGTGAACTACCGCACTGTACACTGGTTGATAAAGAGATAGTAGTATACTCGTAACAACTAGTATGACACTATGACGACGGTATAAAGAAAGAAAAAAAAATACCACAGTTAGGTGGTATATATTATAATAATAATACAATTATGGATGGACGGACTGCCTGCCGACTGCCGACACAGAGGTAGCCACAGCCGTGAACTACCGCACTGTACACTGGTTGATAAAGAGATAGTAGTATACTCGTAACAACTAGTATGACACTATGACGACGGTATAAAGAATGAAAAAAAAACCACGGTTAGGTGGTATATATTATAATAATAATACAATTATGGATGGACGGACTGCCTGCCGACTGCCGACACAGAGGTAGCCACAGCCGTGAACTACCGCACTGTACACTGGTTGATAAAGAGATAGTAGTATACTCGTAACAACTAGTATGACACTATGACGACGGTATAAAGAAAGAAAAAAAAATACCACAGTTAGGTGGTATATATTATAATAATAATACAATTATGGATGGACGGACTGCCTGCCGACTGCCGACACAGAGGTAGCCACAGCCGTGAACTACCGCACTGTACACTGGTTGATAAAGAGATAGTAGTATACTCGTAACAACTAGTATGACACTATGACGACGGTATAAAGAAAGAAAAAAAAATACCACAGTTAGGTGGTATATATTATAATAATAATACAATTATGGATGGACGGACTGCCTGCCGACTGCCGACACAGAGGTAGCCACAGCCGTGAACTACCGCACTGTACACTGGTTGATAAAGAGATAGTAGTATACTCGTAACAACTAGTATGACACTATGACGACGGTATAAAGAATGAAAAAAAAACCACGGTTAGGTGGTATATATTATAATAATAATACAATTATGGATGGACGGACTGCCTGCCGACTGCCGACACAGAGGTAGCCACAGCCGTGAACTACCGCACTGTACACTGGTTGGTAAAGAGATAGTAGTATACTCGTAACAACTAGTATGACACTATGACGACGGTATAAAGAATGAAAAAAAAACCACGGTTAGGTGGTATATATTATAATAATAATACAATTATGGATGGACGGACTGCCTGCCGACTGCCGACACAGAGGTAGCCACAGCCGTGAACTACCGCACTGTACACTGGTTGATAAAGAGATAGTAGTATACTCGCAACAACTAGTATGACACTATGACGGTATAAAGAATGAAAAAAAAACCACGGTTAGGTGGTATATATTATAATAATAATACAATTATGGATGGACGGACTGCCTGCCGACTGCCGACACAGAGGTAGCCACAGCCGTGAACTACCGCACTGTACACTGGTTGATAAAGAGATAGTAGTATACTCGTAACAACTAGTATGACACTATGACGACGGTATAAAGAAAGAAAAAAAAATACCACGGTTAGGTGGTATATATTGTAATACAATTATGGATGGACGGACTGCCTGCCGAGTTCCGACTGCCGACACAGAGGTAGCCACAGCCGTGAACTACCGCACTGTACTGTGTCTGCTGCTAATATAGACTGGTTGATAAAGAGATAGTATACAATACATACAACAATATACTACTATACTGGTGGTCAGGCACTGGTCACCACTAGTCACACTGGCAGTGGCACTCCTGCAGCAAAAGTGTGCACTGTTTAATTTTAAATTAATATAATATTATGTACTCCTGGGGGCTCCTGCTATAACAACCTGCAGTGCTCCCCAGTCTCCCCCACAATTATTATAAGCTTTGCCTTTTATACATTGATGTGCAGCACACTGGGCTGAGCTGAGTGCACACAGACTGAGTCACACTGTGTGACTGGCTGCTGCTGTGTATCGTTTTTTTTCAGGCAGAGAACGGATATAGCAGAGAACGGATATATTATATTAAAATAAATAAAAGTTAACTAACAACAACTGCACTGGTCACTGTGGTAAACTCTGTCTGACTCTGCACAATCTCTCTCTCTCTTCTAATCTAATTTCTAATGGAGAGGACGCCAGCCACGTCCTCTCCCTATCAATCTCAATGCACGTGTGAAAATGGCGGCGACGCGCGGCTCCTTATATAGAATCCGAGTCTCGCGAGAATCCGACAGCGTCATGATGACGTTCGGGCGCGCTCGGGTTAACCGAGCAAGGCGGGAGGATCCGAGTCTGCTCGGACCCGTAAAAAAAACATGAAGTTCGTGCGGGTTCGGTTTCAGAGAAACCGAACCCGCTCATCTCTAATGTCAATGTGTATATATTAGAGAAAATAAAATATAACTTTTATTAATAACAATGATATATAGTCCCTTAATAAAAAGAAAAGAAAGTTGATTAGTTGTTAATTAACTAATTACTGATGGATATCAGTGTAAGAAAAAGGCAGCAGTAGTGACGGGAATGAGTTCCCCGTATAAAAATCCTGAATTGGATTGTATTGCGCAACCAGTGTTTGCTATGCTATCTTGTAGTAATGGTTCTCCACTTCCACAGGTGTATTGTCTATGAGAACAAGTAATGTACCATGCCTATCTGTCCAACCATGTGTGGTTAGAAATGTTCCTATGAACCTCCAAATGTAGTTATGAAGGGGAGATATAGTACCAGAATGAATCTGCTGTCATTGTTAGACCAGAGTGTCCCTAAATCTCCAGCCTACTAAACCGAGTATTCCCAGGTGGTCTCCCGCCTGGTACTGACACGGCCCTATACTGTATAGCTTCCAAGATCGGACGAGATTGGGCATATGCAGTATGGTATGATAGTAGGTTACAGGAGTCTTAATTGCCACCTCTCCAGAATCATTGATGAGAGTTTGTGAAAAAATGGAGAAGAGAAGAATAAGAGCGGGATCTGCTGTCGGTGTTAGGCAGTATGGTGAGCCTACCAGTTGAAAAACTCATTGGTGATCCAGTGTTCTTACCTATGGCAGAGTCCCTGAAAAGAAATGTAGATTGTTCTTCTATTATAGCCTATTGGCGGTAAAGGAAACAAACGTCCACCTCTTGGACTGAGGAAGAAAACAAAAAACAAAAAAACACAGAAAATGAAAAGATTCGTCACTCCTTGTTGGAGCTGGTTCCAGTTAAAATGGAATCGTTAGTATGTTACGTACACCTGTGAAAAGACAGTCATGATTATACGAATGGTAAAATAATCCCACATTGGACTATTGAGAGGATTACAGTGAACACTGGATATATAATCACAGGGGCATAGAGTCCTGTTGGGGCAGACTTGTGCATGTGATACTTATACCTCAGGTAGGTTGATCGTGTGTGTTTCCTTGACCGCCAATAGGCTATAAAAGAAGAACAATCTACATTTCTTTTCAGGGACTCTCATTGGTGATCCAGTGTTCTTACCTACGGCAAATTTTCAACTGGTAGGCTCACCATACTGTCTAACACCAACAGCAGATCCCGCTCTTATTCTTCTCTTCTCCATTTTTTCACAAACTCTCATCAATGATTCTGGAGAGGTGGCAATTAAGACTCCTGTAACCTACTGTCATACCATACTGCATATGCCCAATCTCGTCCTATCTTGGAAGCTATACAGTATAGGGCCGTGTCAGTACCAGGCGGGAGACCACCTGGGAATACTCGGTTTAGTAGGCTGGAGATTTAGGGACACTCTGGTCTAACAATGACAGCAGATTCATTCTGGTACTATATCTCCCCTTCATAACTACATTTGGAGGTTCATAGGAACATTTCTAACCACACATGGTTGGACAGTTAGGCATGGTACATAACTTGTTATCATAGACAATACACCTTTGGTAGTGGTGAACCGTTACTACAAGATAGCATAGCAAACACTGGTTGCGCAATACAATCCAATTCAGGATTTTTATACGGGGAACTCATTCCCATCACTACTGCTGCCTTTTTCTTACACTGATTTCCATCAGTAATTAGTTAATTAACAACTAATCAAGTTTCTTTTCTTATTATTAAGGGACTATGGGGGTGATTCCGAGTGGTTCGCTCGCTAGCTGCTTTTAGCAGCATTGCACACGCTAAGCCGCCGCCCTCTGGGAGTGTATCTTAGCTTAGCAGAATTGCGAACGAAAGATTAGCAGAATTGCGAATAGAAATTTCTTAGCAGTCTCTGAGTTGCTCGAGACCTACTCACAGATTGCTATCAGATCAGGCCGTTTCGTTCCTGGTTTGACGTCACACACACGCCCAGCGTTCGGCCAGCCACTCCCCCGTTTCTCCTGACACTCTTGCGTTTTTCCCTGACACGCCTGCGTTTTTCCGCACACTCACAGAAAAAAGCCAGTTTCCACCCAGAAACAGCCACTTACTGTCAATCACACTACGATCACTTCAACAATGAAAATTCTTTGTTCGGGCGTGAGTAAATCTACTAAGTTTTGTGCTAAAATACTTAACGCATGCACACTGCGTACCATGCGAATGCGCATTTTTGCTTTAATCGCTCTGATGCGAAAATCGGCAACGAGTGAACAACTCAGAATGATCCCCTATATTTTAGTGTTATTAACAGAAGTTATATTTTATTTTCTCTAATATATACACATTGACATATGTATTTCCTTTAAGAGTGCACCAACCAAGAGTCTTCTTTCTTTTTCTTTGTTTTGTATCTCCAAGTCAGTAAAATACCAGGGAGTAACACCCAGACCGAGACCACTGCACTGTACAGCACTGCCAAGTCAGTAATATACCAGGGAGTAATACCCAGACCGAGACCCCTCCACTGCACAACCCTGCCAAGTCATTAATATACCAGGGAGTAACACCCAGACTGAGACCCCTCCACTGCACAACCCTGCCAAGTCAGTAAGATACCAGGAGTAACATCCAGACTGAGACCCCTCCACTGCACAACCCTGCAAAGTCAGTAACATACTAGAGAGTAACACCCAGACTGAGACCCCTCCACTGCACAACCCTGCCAAGTCATTAATATACCAGGGAGTAATACCCAGACCGAGACCCCTCCACTGCACAACCCTGCCAAGTCAGTAATATACCAGGGAGTAACACCCAGACTGAGACCCCTCCACTGCACAACCCTGCCAAGTCAGTAACATACCAGGGAGTAACACCCAGACTGAGGCCCCTCCACTGCTCATCCCTGCCAAGTCAGTAATATACCAGGGAGTAACACCCAGACTGAGACCCCTCCACTGCACAACCCTGCCAAGTCAGTAATATACCAGGGAGTAACACCCAGACTGAGACCCCTCCACTGTACAACCCTGCCAAGTCAGTAAGATACCAGGGAGTAACACCCAGACAGAGACCTCTCCACTGCACAACCCTGCCAAGTCATTAATATACCAGGGACTAACACCCAGACTGAGGCACCTCCACTGCACAACCCTGCCAAGTCAGTAATATACCAGGGAAATACACCCAGACTGAGAGCCCTCCACTGCACAACCCTGCCAAGTCATTAATATACCAGGGAGTAACACCCAGACAGAGACCTCTCCACTGCACAACCCTGCCAAGTCATTAATATACCAGGGACTAACACCCAGACTGAGGCCCCTCCACTGCACAACCCTGCCAAGTCAGTAATATACCAGGGAAATACACCCAGACTGAGAGCCCTCCACTGCACAACCCTGCCAAGTCAGTAATATACCAGGGAGTAACACCCAGACTGAGACCCCTCCACTACACAACCCTGCCAAGTCAGTAACATACCAGGGAGTAACACCCAGACTGAGACCCCTCCACTGCACAACCCTGCCAAGTCAGTAATATACCAGGATGTGACATCAGACAGACACCTCTCCACTGCACAACCCTGCCAAGTCAGTAATATACCAGGGAGTAATACCCAGACTGAGACCCCTCCACTGCACAACCCTGCCAAGTCAGTAATATACCAGGGAGTAACATCCAGACTGAGACACCTCCACTGCACAACCCTGCCAAGTCAGTAATAAACCAGGGAGTAACACCCAGACTGAGACCCCTCCACTACACAACCCTGCCAAGTCAGTAACATACCAGGGAGTAACACCCAGACTGAGACCCCTCCACTGCACAACCCTGCCAAGTCAGTAAGATACCAGGGAGTTACACCCAGACTGAGAGCCCTCCACTGCACAACCCTGCCAAGTCAGTAATATACCAGGGAGTAACACCCAGACAGAGACCTCTCCACTGCACAACCCTGCCAAGTCATTAGTATACCAGGGAGTAACATCCAGACTGAGGCCCCTCCACTGCACAACCCTGCCAAGTCAGTAATATACCAGGGAGTAACACCCAGACAGAGACCTCTCCACTGCACAACCCTGCCAAGTCATTAACATACCAGGGAGTAACACCCAGACTGAGACCCCTCCACTGCACAACCCTGCCAAGTCAGTAATATACCAGGATGTGACATCAGACAGACACCTCTCCACTGCACAACCCTGCCAAGTCAGTAATATACCAGGGAGTAATACCCAGACTGAGACCCCTCCACTGCACAACCCTGCCAAGTCAGTAATATACCAGGGAGTAACATCCAGACTGAGACACCTCCACTGCACAACCCTGCCAAGTCAGTAATAAACCAGGGAGTAACACCCAGACTGAGACCCCTCCACTACACAACCCTGCCAAGTCAGTAACATACCAGGGAGTAACACCCAGACTGAGACCCCTCCACTGCACAACCCTGCCAAGTCAGTAAGATACCAGGGAGTTACACCCAGACTGAGAGCCCTCCACTGCACAACCCTGCCAAGTCAGTAATATACCAGGGAGTAACACCCAGACAGAGACCTCTCCACTGCACAACCCTGCCAAGTCATTAGTATACCAGGGAGTAACATCCAGACTGAGGCCCCTCCACTGCACAACCCTGCCAAGTCAGTAATATACCAGGGAGTAACACCCAGACAGAGACCTCTCCACTGCACAACCCTGCCAAGTCATTAATATACCAGGGAGTAACACCCAGACTGAGGCCCCTCCACTGCACAACCCTGCCAAGTCAGTAATATACCAGGGAGTAACACCCAGACTGAGACCCCTTCACTGCACAACCCTGCCAAGTCAGTAATATACCAGGGAGTAACACCTATACCAAGACCCCTCCACTGCACAACCCTGCCAAGTCAGTAATATACCAGGAAGTAACACCCAGACTGAGACCCCTCCACTGCACAACCCTGCCAAGTCAGTAATATACCAGGGAGTAACACCCAGACAGAGACCTCTCCACTGCACAACCCTGCCAAGTCAGTAAGATACCAAGGAGTTACACCCAGACTGAGACCCCTCCACTGCACAACCCTGCCAAGTCATTAATATACCAGGGAGTAACACCCAGACTGAGGCCCCTCCACTGCACAACCCTGCCAAGTCAGTAATATACCAGGGAGTAACACCCAGACTGAGACCCCTTCACTGCACAACCCTGCCAAGTCAGTAATATACCAGGGAGTAACACCCAGACTGAGACCCCTCCACTGCACAACCCTGCCAAGTCAGTAAGATACCAGGGAGTAACACCCAGACAGAGACTTCTCCACTGCACAACCCTGCCAAGTCAGTAATATACCAGGGAGTAACACCCGGACTGAGGCCCCTCCACTGCACAACCCTGCCAAGTCAGTAATATACCAGGGAAATACACCCAGACTGAGAGCCCTCCACTGCACAACCCTGCCAAGTCAGTAATATACCAGGGAGTAACACCCAGACTGAGACCCCTCCACTGCACAACCCTGCCAAGTCAGTAACATACCAGGGAGTAATACCCAGACTGAGACCCCTTCACTGCAGAACCCTGCCAAGTCAGTAATATACCAGGGAGTAACACCCAGACAGAGACCCCTCCACTGCACAACCCTGCCAAGTCAGTAACATACCAGGGAGTAACATCCAGACTGAGACACCTCCACTGCACAACCCTGCCAAGTCAGTAATATACCAGGGAGATACACCCAGACTGAGACCCCTCCACTGCACAACCCTGCCAAGTCAGTAATATACCAGGGAGTAACACACAGACTGAGACCCCTCCACTGCACAACCCTGCCAAGTCAGTAATATACCAGGGAGTAATACCCAGACTGAGACCCCTCCACTGCACAACCCTGCCAAGTCAGTAATATACCAGGGAGTAATACCCAGACTGAGACCCCTCCACTGCACAACCCTGCCAAGTCAGTAATATACCAGGGAGTAACACCCAGACTGAGACCCCTCCACTGCACAAACCTGCCAAGTCAGTACGATACCAGGGAGTAACACCCAGACTGAGACCACTCCACTGCACATCCCTGCCAAGTCAGTAATATACCAGGGAGTAACACCAAGACTAAGACCCCTTCACTGCACAACACTGCCAAGTCAGTAAGATACCAGGGAGTAACACCCAGACTGAGACCCCTTCACTGCACAACCCTGCCAAGTCAGTAAGATACCAGTGAGTAACACCCAGACTGAGACCCCTTCACTGCACAACCCTGCCAAGTCAGTAAGATACCAGTGAGTAACACCCAGACTGAGACCCCTCCACTGCACAACCCTGCCAAGTCAGTAATATACCAGGGAGTAACACCCAGACTGAGACCCCTCCACTGCACAACCCTGCCAAGTCAGTAAGATACCAGGGAGTAACACTCAGACTGAGACCCCTCCACTGCACAACCCTGCCAAGTCAGTAAGATACCAAGGAATAACACCCAGACTGAGACCCCTTCACTGCACAACCCTGCCAAGTCAGTAACATACCAGGGAGTAACACCCAGACTGAGACCCCTCCACTGCACATCCCTGCCAAGTCAGTAATATACCAGGGAGTAACACCCAGACTGAGACCCCTCCACTGCACAACCCTGCCAAGTCAGTAATATACCAAGGAGTAACACCCAGACTGAGACCCCTCCACTGCACAACCCTGCCAAGTCAGTAAGATACCAGGGAGTAACACCCAGACTCAGACCCCTCCACTGCACAACCCTGCCAAGTCAGTAATATACCAGGATGTAACATCAGACAGACACCTCTCCACTGCACAACCCTGCCAAGTCAGTAATATACCAGGATGTGACATCAGACAGACACCTCTCCACTGCACAACCCTGCCAAGTCAGTAATATACCAGGGAGTAATACCCAGACTAAGACCCCTCCACTGCACAACCCTGCCAAGTCAGTAATATACCAGGGAGTAATACCCAGACTGAGACACCTCCACTGCACAACCCTGCCAAGTCAGTAACATACCAGGGAGTAACACCCTGACTGAGACCCCTCCACTGCACAACCCTGCCAAGTCAGTAATATACCAGGGAGTAACACCCAGACAGAGACCTCTCCACTGCACAACCCTGCCAAGTCATTTATATACCAGGGAGTAACACCCAGACTGAGGCCCCTCCACTGCACAACCCTGCCAAGTCAGTAATATACCAGGGAGTAACACCCAGACTGAGACCCCTTCACTGCACAACCCTGCCAAGTCAGTAATATACCAGGGAGTAACACCCAGACAGAGACCTCTCCACTGCACAACCCTTCCAAGTCACTAATAAACCAGGGAGTAACACCCAGACTGAGACCCCTTCACTGCACAACCCTGCCAAGTCAGTAATATACCAATGAAATACACCCAGACTGAGAGCCCTCCACTGCACAACCCTGCCAAGTCAGTAACATACCAGGGAGTAACACCCAGGCTGAGACACCTCCACTGCACAACCCTGCCAAGTCAGTAATATACCAGGGAGTTACACCCAGACTGAGACCCCTCCACTGCACAACCCTGCCAAGTCAGTAATATACCAGGGAGTAATACCCAGACTGAGACCCCTCCACTGCACAACCCTGCCAAGTCAGTAATATACCAGGGAGTAATACCCAGACTGAGACCCCTCCACTGCACAACCCTGCCAAGTATGTAATATACCAGGATGTAACATCAGACAGACACCTCTCCACTGCACAACCCTGCCAAGTCAGTAATATACCAGGATGTAACATCAGACAGACACCTCCCCACTGCACAACCCTGCCAAGTCAGTAAGATATCAGGGAGTAACACCCAGACCGAGACCCCTCCACTGCACAACCCTGCCAAGTTAGTAATATACCAGGGAGTAACACCCAGACTAAGACCCCTTCACTGCACAACACTGCCAAGTCAGTAAGATACCAGGAAGTAACACCCAGACTGAGACCCCTTCACTGCACAATCCTGCCAAGTCAGTAAGATACCAGTGAGTAACACCCAGACTGAGACACCTCCACTGCACAACCCTGCCAAGTCAGTAAGATACCAGGGAGTAACACCCAGACTGAGACCCCTTCACTGCACAACCCTGCCAAGTCAGTAAGATACCAGGGAGTAACACCCAGACCGAGACCACTGCACTACACAACCCTGCCAAGTCAGTAATATACCAGGGAGTAACACCCAGACTGAGATCCCTCCACTGCACAACCCTGCCAAGTCAGTAAGATACCAGGGAGTAACACCCAGACCGAGACCCCTCCACTGCACAACCCTGCCAAGTCAGTAATATACCAGGGAGTAACACCCAGACTGAGACCCCTCCACTGCACAACCCTGCCAAGTCAGTAAGATACCAGGGAGTAACACCCAGACTAAGACCCCTCCACTGCACAACCCTGCCAAGTCAGTAATATACCAGGATGTAACATCAGACAGACACCTCTCCACTGCACAACCCTGCCAAGTCAGTAATATACCAGGATGTAACATCAGACAGACACCTCTCCACTGCACAACACTGCCAAGTCAGTAATATACCAGGGAGTAATACCCAGACCGAGACCCCTCCACTGCACAACCCTGCAAGTCAGTAATATACCAGGGAGTAACACCCAGACTGAGACCCCTCCACTGCACAACCCTGCAAAGTCAGTAATATACCAGGGAGTAACACCCAGACTGAGACTACTTCACTGCACAACACTGCCAAGTCAGTAATATACCAGGGAGTAATACCCAGACCGAGACCCCTCCACTGCACAACCCTGCAAGTCAGTAATATACCAGGGAGTAACACCCAGACTGAGACCCCTCCACTGCACAACCCTGCCAAGTCAGTAACATACCAGGGAGTAACACCCAGACTGAGACCCCATCCACTGCACAACCCTGCAAAGTCAGTAATATACCAGGGAGTAACACCCAGACTGAGACCCCTTCACTGCACAACCCTGCCAAGTCAGTAATATACCAGGGAGTAACACCCAGACTGAGACCCCTCAAATGCACATCCCTGCCAAGTCAGTAAGATACCAGGGAGTAACACCCAGACTGAGACCCCTCCACTGCACAACCCTGCCAAGTCAGTAATATACCAAGGAGTAACACCCAGACTGAGACCCCTCCACTGCACAACCCTGCCAAGTCAGTAAGATACCAGGGAGTAACACCCAGACTCAGACCCCTCCACTGCACAACCCTGCCAAGTCAGTAATATACCAGGGAGTAATACCCAGACCGAGACCCCTCCACTGCACAACCCTGCAAGTCAGTAATATACCAGGGAGTAACACCCAGACTGAGACCCCTCCACTGCACAACCCTGCCAAGTCAGTAACATACCAGGGAGTAACACCGAGACTGAGACCCCTCCACTGCACAACCCTGCAAAGTCAGTAATATACCAGGGAGTAACACCCAGACTGAGACCCCTTCACTGCACAACCCTGCCAAGTCAGTAATATACCAGGGAGTAACACCCAGACTGAGACCCCTTCACTGCACAACCCTGCCAAGTCAGTAATATACCAGGGAGTAACACCCAGACAGAGACCTCTCCACTGCACAACCCTGCCAAGTCAGTAAGATACCAAGGAGTTACACCCAGACTGAGACCCCTCCACTGCACAACCCTGCCAAGTCAGTAATATACCAGGATGTAACATCAGACAGACACCTCTCCACTGCACAACCCTGCCAAGTCAGTAATATACCAGGATGTAACATCAGACACACACCTCTCCACTGCACAACACTGCCAAGTCAGTAATATACCAGGGAGTAATACCCAGACTGTGACCCCTCCACTGCACAACCCTGCCAAGTCAGTAATATACCAGGGAGTAACACCCAGACTGAGACCATTCCACTGCACAACCCTGTAAGTCAGTAATATACCAGGATGTAACATCAGACAGACACCTCTCCACTGCACAACCCTGCCAAGTCAGTAATATACCAGGATGTAACATCAGACAGACACCTCTCCACTGCACAACCCTGCCAAGTCAGTAATATACCAGGATGTAACATCAGACAGACACCTCTCCACTGCACAACACTGCCAAGTCAGTAATATACCAGGGAGTAATACCCAGACTTAGACCCCTCCACTGCACAACCCTGCCAATCAGTAAGATACCAGGGAGTAACACCCAGACTGAGACCTCTCTTCTGCACAACCCTGCCAAGTCAGTAAGATATCAGGGAGTAACACCCAGACAGAGACCTCTCCACTGCACAACCCTGCCAAGTCAGTAATAAACCAGGGAGTAACACCCAGACTGAGACCCCTCCACTGCACAACCCTGCCAAGTCAGTAATATACCAGGGAGTAACACCCAGACTAAGACCCCTCCACTGCACAAACCTGCCAAGTCAGTAAGATACCAGGGAGTAACACCAAGACTGAGACCACTCCACTGCACATCCCTGCCAAGTCAGTAATATACCAGGGAGTAACACCCAGACTAAGACCCCTTCACTGCACAACACTGCCAAGTCAGTAAGATACCAGGGAGTAACACCCAGACTGAGACCCCTTCACTGCACAACCCTGCCAAGTCAGTAAGATACCAGTGAGTAACACCCAGACTGAGACCCCTTCACTGCACAACCCTGCCAAGTCAGTAAGATACCAGTGAGTAACACCCAGACTGAGACCCCTCCACTGCACAACCCTGCCAAGTCAGTAATATACCAGGGAGGAACACTCAGACTGAGACCCCTCCACTGCACAACACTGCCAAGTCAGTAATATACCAGGGAGTAACACCCAGACTGAGACCCCTCCACTGCACAACCCTGCCAAGTCAGTAATATACCAGGGAGTAACACCCAGACAGAGACCTCTCCACTGCACAACCCTGCCAAGTCAGTAAGATACCAAGGAGTTACACCCAGACTGAGACCCCTCCACTGCACAACCCTGCCAAGTCAGTAATATAGCAGGATGTAACATCAGACAGACACCTCTCCACTGCACAACCCTGCCAAGTCAGTAATATACCAGGATGTAACATCAGACAGACACCTCTCCACTGCACAACACTGCCAAGTCAGTAATATACCAGGGAGTAATACCCAGACTGAGACCCCTCCACTGCACAACCCTGCCAAGTCAGTAATATACCAGGGAGTAACACCCAGACTGAGACCGTTCCACTGCACAACCCTGTAAGTCAGTAATATACCAGGATGTAACATCAGACAGACACCTCTCCACTGCACAACCCAGCCAAGTCAGTAATATACCAGGATGTAACATCAGACAGACACCTCTCCACTGCACAACCCTGCCAAGTCATTAATATACCAGGATGTAACATCAGACAGACACCTCTCCACTGCACAACCCTGCCAATCAGTAAGATACCAGGGAGTAACACCCAGACTGAGACCTCTCTTCTGCACAACCCTGCCAAGTCAGTAAGATATCAGGGAGTAACACCCAGACAGAGACCTCTCCACTGCACAACCCTGCCAAGTCAGTAATAAACCAGGGAGTAACACCCAGACTGAGACCCCTCCACTGCACAACCCTGCCAAGTCAGTAATATACCAGGGAGTAACACCCAGACTGAGACCTCTCCACTGCACAACCCTGCCAAGTCAGTAAGATATCAGGGAGTAACACCCAGACTAAGACCCCTCCACTGCACAAACCTGCCAAGTCAGTAAGATACCAGGGAGTAACACCCAGACTGAGACCACTCCACTGCACATCCCTGCCAAGTAAGTAATATACCAGGGAGTAACACCCAGACTAAGACCCCTTCACTGCACAACACTGCCAAGTCAGTAAGATACCAGGGAGTAACACCCAGACTGAGACCCCTTCACTGCACAACCCTGCCAAGTCAGTAAGATACCAGTGAGTAACACCCAGACTGAGACCCCTTCACTGCACAACCCTGCCAAGTCAGTAAGATACCAGTGAGTAACACCCAGACTGAGACCCCTCCACTGCACAACCCTGCCAAGTCAGTAATATACCAGGGAGTAACACCCAGACTGAGACCCCTCCACTGCACAACCCTGCCAAGTCAGTAAGATACCAGGGAGTAACACCCAGACTGAGACCACTCCACTGCACATCCCTGCCAAGTCAGTAATATACCAGGGAGTAACACCCAGACTAAGACCCCTTCACTGCACAACACTGCCAAGTCAGTAAGATACCAGGGAGTAACAACCAGACTGAGACCCCTTCACTGCACAACCCTGCCAAGTCAGTAAGATACCAGTGAGTAACACCCAGACTGAGACCCCTTCACTGCACAACCCTGCCAAGTCAGTAAGATACCAGTAAGTAACACCCAGACTGAGACCCCTCCACTGCACAACCCTGCCAAGTCAGTAATATACCAGGGAGGAACACTCAGACTGAGACCCCTCCACTGCACAACACTGCCAAGTCAGTAATATACCAGGGAGTAACACCCAGACTGAGACCCCTTCACTGCACAACCCTGCCAAGTCAGTAATATACCAGGGAGTAACACCCAGACAGAGACCTCTCCACTGCACAACCCTGCCAAGTCAGTAAGATACCAAGGAGTTACACCCAGACTGAGACCCCTCCACTGCACAACCCTGCCAAGTCAGTAATATAGCAGGATGTAACATCAGACAGACACCTCTCCACTGCACAACCCTGCCAAGTCAGTAATATACCAGGATGTAACATCAGACAGACACCTCTCCACTGCACAACACTGCCAAGTCAGTAATATACCAGGGAGTAATACCCAGACTGAGACCCCTCCACTGCACAACCCTGCCAAGTCAGTAATATACCAGGGAGTAACACCCAGACTGAGACCATTCCACTGCACAACCCTGTAAGTCAGTAATATACCAGGATGTAACATCAGACAGACACCTCTCCACTGCACAACCCTGCCAAGTCAGTAATATACCAGGATGTAACATCAGACAGACACCTCTCCACTGCACAACCCTGCCAAGTCAGTAATATACCAGGATGTAACATCAGACAGACACCTCTCCACTGCACAACACTGCCAAGTCAGTAATATACCAGGGAGTAATACCCAGACTGAGACCCCTCCACTGCACAACCCTGCCAATCAGTAAGATACCAGGGAGTAACACCCAGACTGAGACCTCTCTTCTGCACAACCCTGCCAAGTCAGTAAGATATCAGGGAGTAACACCCAGACAGAGACCTCTCCACTGCACAACCCTGCCAAGTCAGTAATAAACCAGGGAGTAACACCCAGACTGAGACCCCTCCACTGCACAACCCTGCCAAGTCAGTAATATACCAGGGAGTAACACCCAGACTGAGACCTCTCCACTGCACAACCCTGCCAAGTCAGTAAGATATCAGGGAGTAACACCCAGACTAAGACCCCTCCACTGCACAAACCTGCCAAGTCAGTAAGATACCAGGGAGTAACACCCAGACTGAGACCACTCCACTGCACATCCCTGCCAAGTCAGTAATATACCAGGGAGTAACACCCAGACTAAGACCCCTTCACTGCACAACACTGCCAAGTCAGTAAGATACCAGGGAGTAACACCCAGACTGAGACCCCTTCACTGCACAACCCTGCCAAGTCAGTAAGATACCAGTGAGTAACACCCAGACTGAGACCCCTTCACTGCACAACCCTGCCAAGTCAGTAAGATACCAGTGAGTAACACCCAGACTGAGACCCCTCCACTGCACAACCCTGCCAAGTCAGTAATATACCAGGGAGTAACACCCAGACTGAGACCCCTCCACTGCACAACCCTGCCAAGTCAGTAAGATACCAGGGAGTAACACTCAGACTGAGACCCCTCCACTGCACAACCCTGCCAAGTCAGTAATATACCAGGGAGTAACACCCAGACTGAGACCCCTCCACTGCACAACCCTGCCAAGTCAGTAAGATACCAGGGAGTAACACTCAGACTGAGACCCCTCCACTGCACAACCCTGCCAAGTCAGTAAGATACCAGTGAGTAACACCCAGACTGAGACCCCTTCACTGCACAACCCTGCCAAGTCAGTAAGATACCAAGGAATAACACCCAGACTGAGACCCCTTCACTGCACAACCCAGCCAAGTCAGTAACATACCAGGGAGTAACACCCAGACTGAGACCCCTCCACTGCACATCCCTGCCAAGTCAGTAATATACCAGGGAGTAACACCCAGACTGAGACCCCTCCACTGCACAACCCTGCCAAGTCAGTAATATACCAAGGAGTAACACCCAGACTGAGACCCCTCCACTGCACAACCCTGCCAAGTCAGTAATATACCAGGGAGTAACACCCAGACAGAGACCTCTCCACTGCACAACCCTGCCAAGTCATTAATATACCAGGGAGTAACACCCAGACTGAGGCTCCTCCACTGCACAACCCTGCCAAGTCAGTAATATACCAGGATGTGACATCAGACAGACACCTCTCCACTGCACAACCCTGCCAAGTCAGTAATATACCAGGGAGTAACACCCAGACTGAGACACCTCCACTGCACAACCCTGCCAAGTCAGTAACATACCAGGGAGTAACACCCAGACTGAGACCCCTCCACTGCACAACCCTGCCAAGTCAGTAAGATACCAGGGAGTTACACCCAGACTGAGACCCCTCCTCTGCACAACCCTGCCAAGTCAGTAATATACCAGGGAGTAACACCCAGACAGAGACCTCTCCACTGCACAACCCTGCCAAGTCATTAATATACCAGGGAGTAACACCCAGACTGATGCCCCTCCACTGCACAACCCTGCCAAGTCAGTAATATACCAGGGAGTAACACCCAGACAGAGACCTCTCCACTGCACAACCCTGCCAAGTCATTAATATACCAGGGAGTAACACCCAGACTGAGGCCCCTCCACTGCACAACCCTGCCAAGTCAGTAATATACCAGGGAGTAACACCCAGACTCAGACCCCTTCACTGCACAACCCTGCCAAGTCAGTAATATACCAGGGAGTAACACCCAGACAGAGACCTCTCCACTGCACAACCCTGCCAAGTCAGTAATAAACCAGGGAGTAACACCCAGACTGAGACCCCTTCACTGCACAACCCTGCCAAGTCAGTAATATACCAGGGAAATACACCCAGACTGAGAGCCCTCCACTGCACAACCCTGCCAAGTCAGTAACATACCAGGGAGTAACACCCAGACTGAGACACCTCCACTGCACAACCCTGCCAAGTCAGTAATATACCAGGGAGTTACACCCAGACTGAGACCCCTCCACTGCACAACACTGCCAAGTCATTAATATACCAGGGAGTAACACCCAGACTGAGACCCCTTCACTGCACAACCCTGCCAAGTCAGTAAGATACCAGTGAGTAACACCCAGACTGAGACCCCTTCACTGCACAACCCTGCCAAGTCAGTAAGATACCAGTGAGTAACACCCAGACTGAGACCCCTCCACTGCACAACCCTGCCAAGTCAGTAATATACCAGGATGTAACATCAGACAGACACCTCTCCACTGCACAACCCTGCCAAGTCAGTAATATACCAGGAAGTAACATCAGACAGACACCTCTCCACTGCACAACACTGCCAAGTCAGTAATATACCAGGATGTAACATCAGACAGACACCTCCCCACTGCACAACCCTGCCAAGTCAGTAAGATATCAGGGAGTAACACCCAGACCGAGACCCCTCCACTGCACAACCCTGCCAAGTTAGTAATATACCAGTGAGTAACACCCAGACTAAGACCCCTTCACTGCACAACACTGCCAAGTCAGTAAGATACCAGGGAGTAACACCCAGACTGAGACCCCCTTCACTGCACAACCCTGCCAAGTCAGTAAGATACCAGTGAGTAACACCCAGACTGAGACCCCTCCACTGCACAACCCTGCCAAGTCAGTAACATACCAGGGAGTAACACCCAGACTGAGACCCCTTCACTGCACAACCCTGCCAAGTCAGTAAGATACCAGGGAGTAACATCCAGACTGAGACCCCTCCACTGCACAACCCTGCCAAGTCAGTAATATACCAGGGAGTTACACCCAGACTGAGACCCCTCCACTGCACAACCCTGCCAAGTCAGTAATATACCAGGGAGTAACACCCAGACTGAGATCCCTCCACTGCACAACCCTGCCAAGTCAGTAAGATACCAGGGAGTAACACCCAGACCGAGACCCCTCCACTGCACAACCCTGCCAAGTCAGTAATATACCAGGGAGTAACACCCAGACTGAGACCCCTCCACTGCACAACCCTGCCAAGTCAGTAATATACCAGGATGTGACATCAGACAGACACCTCTCCACTGCACAACCCAGCCAAGTCAGTAATATACCAGGGAGTAACACCCAGACTGAGATCCCTCCACTGCACAACCCTGCCAAGTCAGTAAGATACCAGGGAGTAACACCCAGACCGAGACCCCTCCACTGCACAACCCTGCCAAGTCAGTAATATACCAGGGAGTAACACCCAGACTGAGACCCCTCCACTGCACAACCCTGCCAAGTCAGTAATATACCAGGATGTAACATCAGACAGACACCTCTCCACTGCACAACCCTGCCAAGTCAGTAATATACCAGGATGTAACATCAGACAGACACCTCTCCACTGCACAACACTGCCAAGTCAGTAATATACCAGGGAGTAATACCCAGACTGAGACCCCTCCACTGCACAACCCTGCCAAGTCAGTAACATACCAGGGAGTAACACCCAGACTGAGACCCCTCCACTGCACAACCCTGCAAAGTCAGTAATATACCAGGGAGTAACACCCAGACTGAGACCCCTTCACTGCACAACCCTGCCAAGTCAGTAATATACCAGGGAGTAACACCCAGACAGAGACCTCTCCACTGCACAACCCTGCCAAGTCAGTAAGATACCAAGGAGTTACACCCAGACTGAGACCCCTCCACTGCACAACCCTGCCAAGTCAGTAATATACCAGGATGTAACATCAGACAGACACCTCTCCACTGCACAACCCTGCCAAGTCAGTAATATACCAGGATGTAACATCAGATAGACACCTCTCCACTGCACAACACTGCCAAGTCAGTAATATACCAGGGAGTAATACCCAGACTGAGACCCCTCCACTGCACAACCCTGCCAAGTCAGTAAGATATCAGGGAGTAACACCCAGACAGAGACCTCTCCACTGCACAACCCTGCCAAGTCAGTAATAAACCAGGGAGTACCACCCAGACAGAGACCTCTCCACTGCACAACCATGCCAATCAGTAAGATATCAGGCAGTAACACCCAGACAGAGACCTCTCCACTGCACAACCCTGCCAAGTCAGTAATATACCAGGGAGTAACACCCAGACTGAGACCCCTCCACTGCACAACCCTGCCAAGTCAGTAATATACCAGGATGTAACATCAGACAGACACCTCTCCACTGCACAACCCTGCCAAGTCAGTAATATACCAGGATGTAACATCAGACAGACACCTCTCCACTGCACAACCCTGCCAAGTCAGTAATATACCAGGGAGTAATACCCAGACCGAGACCCCTCCACTGCACAACCCTGCCAAGTCAGTAATATACCAGGGAGTAACACCCAGACAGAGACCCCTCCACTGTACAACCCTGCCAAGTCAGTAATATACCAGGGAGTAACACCAAGACCGAGACCCCTCCACTGCACAACCCTGCCAAGTCAGTAATATACCAGGGAGTTACACCCAGACTGAGACCCCTCCACTGCACAACCCTGCCAAGTCAGTAATATACCAGGGAGTAACACCCAGACTGAGACCTCTCTTCTGCACAACCCTGCCAAGTCAGTAATATACCAGGGAGTTACACCCAGACTGAGACCCCTCCACTGCACAACCCTGCCAAGTCAGTAATATACCAGGGAGTAACACCCAGACAGAGACCTCTCCACTGCACAACCCTGCCAAGTCAGTAATATACCAGGGAGTAACACCCAGACTGAGACTTCTCTTCTGCACAACCCTGCCAAGTCAGTAATATACCAGGGAGTAACACACAGACAGAGACCTCTCCACTGCACAACCCTGCCAAGTCAGTAATATACCAGGGAGTAACACCGAGACAGAGACCTCTCCACTGCACAACCCTGCCAAGTCATTAGTATACCAGGGAGTAACACCCAGACTGAGGCCCCTCCACTGCACAACCCTGCCAAGTCAGTAATATACCAGGGAGTAACACCCAGACAGAGACCTCTCCACTGCACAACCCTGCCAAGTCATTAATATACCAGGGAGTAACACCCAGACTGAGGCCCCTCCACTGCACAACCCTTCCAAGTCAGTAATATACCAGGGAGTAACACCCAGACTGAGACCCCTTCACTGCACAACCCTGCCAAGTCAGTAATATACCAGGGAGTAACACCCAGACAGAGACCTCTCCACTGCACAACCCTGCCAAGTCAGTAATATACCAGGGAGTAACACCCAGACAGAGACCTCTCCACTGCACAACCCTGCCAAGTCATTAGTATACCAGGGAGTAACACCCAGACTGAGACCACTCCACTGCACAACCCTGCCAAGTCAGTAATATACCAGGATGTAACATCAAACAGACACCTCTCCACTGCACAACCCTGCCAAGTCAGTAATATACCAGGATGTAACATCAGACAGACACCTCTCCACTGCACAACCCTGCCAAGTCAGTAATATACCAGGGAGTAATACCCAGACCGAGACCCCTCCACTGCACAACCCTGCCAAGTCAGTAATATACCAGGGAGTAACACCCAGACTGAGACCTCTCCACTGCACAACCCTGCCAAGTCAGTAATATACCAGGGAGTAACACCCAGACTGAGACCTCTCTTCTGCACAACCCTGCCAAGTCAGTAATATACCAGGGAGTAACACCCAGACCGAGACCTCTCCACTGCACAACCCTGCCAAGTCAGTAATATACCAGGGAGTTACACCCAGACTGAGACCTCTCCACTGCACAACCCTGCCAAGTCAGTAATATACCAGGGAGTAACACCCAGACTGAGACCTCTCTTCTGCACAACCCTGCCAAGTCAGTAATATACCAGGGAGTAACACCCAGACAGAGACCTCTCCACTGCACAACCCTGCCAAGTCAGTAATATACCAGGGAGTAACACCCAGACTGAGACTTCTCTTCTGCACAACCCTGCCAAGTCAGTAATATACCAGGGAGTAACACCCAGACAGAGACCTCTCCACTGCACAACCCTGCCAAGTCAGTAATATACCAGGGAGTAACACCGAGACAGAGACCTCTCCACTGCACAACCCTGCCAAGTCATTAGTATACCAGGGAGTAACACCCAGACTGAGGCCCCTCCACTGCACAACCCTGCCAAGTCAGTAATATACCAGGGAGTAACACCCAGACAGAGACCTCTCCACTGCACAACCCTGCCAAGTCATTAATATACCAGGGAGTAACACCCAGACTGAGGCCCCTCCACTGCACAACCCTTCCAAGTCAGTAATATACCAGGGAGTAACACCCAGACTGAGACCCCTTCACTGCACAACCCTGCCAAGTCAGTAATATACCAGGGAGTAACACCTATACCAAGACCCCTCCACTGCACAACCCTGCCAAGTCAGTAATATACCAGGATGTAACATCAGACAGACACCTCTCCACTGCACAGCACTGCCAAGTCAGTAATATACCATGGAGTAATACCCAGACAGAGACCTCTCCACTGCACAACCCTGCCAAGTCAGTAAGATATCAGGGAGTTACACCCAGACTGAGACCCCTCCACTGCACAACCCTGCCAAGTCAGTAAGATACCAGGGAGTAACACCCAGACAGAGACCTCTCCACTGCACAACCCTACCAAGTCATTAATATACCAGGGAGTAACACCCAGACTGAGGACCCTCCACTGCACAACCCTGCCAAGTCAGTAATATGCCAGGGAAATACACCCAGACTGAGAGCCCTCCACTGCACAACCCTGCCAAGTCAGTAATATACCAGGGAGTAACACCCAGACAGAGACCTCTCCACTGCACAACCCTGCCAAGTCAGTAATATACCAGGATGTAACATCAGACAGACACCTCTCCACTGCACAACCCTGCCAAGTCAGTAATATACCAGGATGTAACATCAGACAGACACCTCTCCACTGCACAACACTGCCAAGTCAGTAATATACCATGGAGTAATACCCAGACTGAGACCCCTCCACTGCACAAACCTGCCAAGTCAGTAATATACCAGGGAGTAACACCCAGACTGAGAGACCTCCACTGCACAACCCTGCCAAGTCAGTAACATACCAGGGAGTAACACCCAGACTGAGACCCCTCCACTGCACAACCCTGCCAAGTCAGTAATATACCAGGGAGTTACATCCAGACTGAGACCCCTCCACTGCGCAACCCTGCCAAGTCAGTAATATACCAGGGAGTAACACCCAGACAGAGACCTCTCCACTGCACAACCCTGCCAAGTCAGTAATATACCAGGGAGTAACACCCAGACTGAGACCTCTCCACTGCACAACCCTGCCAAGTCAGTAATATACCAGGGAGTAACACTCAGACAGAGACCTCTCCACTGCACAACCCTGCCAAGTCATTAATATACCAGGGAGTAACACCCAGACTGAGGCCCCTCCACTGCACAACCCTGCCAAGTCAGTAATATACCAGGGAGTAACACCCAGACTGAGACCCCTCCACTGCACAACCCTGCCAAGTCAGTAATATACCAGGGAGTTACATCCAGACTGAGACCCTTCCACTGCACAACCCTGCCAAGTCAGTAATATACCAGGGAGTAACACCCAGACAGAGACCTCTCCACTGCACAACCCTGCCAAGTCATTAGTATACCAGGGAGTAACACCCAGACTGAGGCCCCTCCACTGCACAACCCTGCCAAGTCAGTAATATACCAGGGAGTAACACCCAGACAGAGACCTCTCCACTGCACAACCCTGCCAAGTCATTAATATACCAGGGAGTAACACCCAGACTGAGGCCCCTCCACTGCACAACCCTGCCAAGTCAGTAATATACCAGGGAGTAACACCCAGACAGAGACCTCTCCACTGCACAACCCTGCCAAGTCAGTAAGATACCAGGGAGTTACACCCAGACTGAGACCCCTCCACTGCACAACCCTGCCAAGTCAGTAATATACCAGGGAGTAACACCCAGACAGAGACCTCTCCACTGCACAACCCTGCCAAGTCAGTAATATACCAGGATGTAACATCAGACAGACACCTCTCCACTGCACAACCCTGCCAAGTCAGTAATATACCAGGATGTAACATCAGACAGACACCTCTCCACTGCACAACCCTGCCAAGTCAGTAATATACCAGGATGTAACATCAGACAGACACCTCTCCACTGCACAACCCTGCCAAGTCATTAATATACCAGGGAGTAACACCCAGACTGAGGCCCCTCCACTGCACAACCCTGCCAAGTCAGTAATATACCAGGGAGTAACACCCAGACAGAGACCTCTCCACTGCACAACCCTGCCAAGTCAGTAAGATACCAGGGAGTAACACCCAGACAGAGACCTCTCCACTGCACAACCCTGCCAAGTCATTAATATACCAGGGAGTAACACCCAGACTGAGGCCCCTCCACTGCACAACCCTGCCAAGTCAGTAACATACCAGGGAGTAACACCCAGACTGAGACCCCTCCACTGCACAACCCTGCCAAGTCAGTAAGATACCAGGGAGTTACACCCTGACTGAGACCCCTTAACTGCACAACCCTGCCAAGTCAGTAACATACCAGGGAGTAACACCCAGACTGAGGCCCCTCCACTGCACAACCCTGCCAATTCAGTAATATACCAGGGAGTAACACCCAGACAGAGACCCCTCCACTGTACAACCCTGCCAAGTCAGTAATATACCAGGGAGTAACACCAAGACCGAGACCCCTCCACTGCACAACCCTGCCAAGTCAGTAATATACCAGGGAGTTACACCCAGACTGAGACCCCTCCACTGCACAACCCTGCCAAGTCAGTAATATACCAGGGAGTAACACCCAGACAGAGACCTCTCCACTGCACATCCCTGCCAAGTCAGTAATATACCAGGGAGTAACACCCAGACTGAGACCTCTCTTCTGCACAACCCTGCCAAGTCAGTAATATACCAGGGAGTTACACCCAGACTGAGACCCCTCCACTGCACAACCCTGCCAAGTCAGTAATATACCAGGGAGTAACACCCAGACAGAGACCTCTCCACTGCACAACCCTGCCAAGTCAGTAATATACCAGGGAGTAACACCCAGACTGAGACTTCTCTTCTGAACAACCCTGCCAAGTCAGTAATATACCAGGGAGTAACACCCAGACAGAGACCTCTCCACTGCACAACCCTGCCAAGTCAGTAATATACCAGGGAGTAACACCGAGACAGAGACCTCTCCACTGCACAACCCTGCCAAGTCATTAGTATACCAGGGAGTAACACCCAGACTGAGGCCCCTCCACTGCACAACCCTGCCAAGTCAGTAATATACCAGGGAGTAACACCCAGACAGAGACCTCTCCACTGCACTACCTTGCCAAGTCATTAATATACCAGGGAGTAACACCCAGACTGAGGCCCCTCCACTGCACAACCCTTCCAAGTCAGTAATATACCAGGGAGTAACACCCAGACTGAGACCCCTTCACTGCACAACCCTGCCAAGTCAGTAATATACCAGGGAGTAACACCTATACCAAGACCCCTCCACTGCACAACCCTGCCAAGTCAGTAATATACCAGGGAGTAACACCTATACCAAGACCCCTCCACTGCACAACCCTGCCAAGTCAGTAATATACCAGGATGTAACATCAGACAGACACCTCTCCACTGCACAGCACTGCCAAGTCAGTAATATACCATGGAGTAATACCCAGACAGAGACCTCTCCACTGCACAACCCTGCCAAGTCAGTAAGATATCAGGGAGTTACACCCAGACTGAGACCCCTCCACTGCACAACCCTGCCAAGTCAGTAAGATACCAGGGAGTAACACCCAGACAGAGACCTCTCCACTGCACAACCCTACCAAGTCATTAATATACCAGGGAGTAACACCCAGACTGAGGACCCTCCACTGCACAACCCTGCCAAGTCAGTAATATACCAGGGAAATACACCCAGACTGAGAGCCCTCCACTGGACAACCCTGCCAAGTCAGTAATATACCAGGGAGTAACACCCAGACAGAGACCTCTCCACTGCACAACCCTGCCAAGTCAGTAATATACCAGGATGTAACATCAGACAGACACCTCTCCACTGCACAACCCTGCCAAGTCAGTAATATACGAGGATGTAACATCAGACAGACACCTCTCCACTGCACAACACTGCCAAGTCAGTAATATACCATGGAGTAATACCCAGACTGAGACCCCTCCACTGCACAAACCTGCCAAGTCAGTAATATACCAGGGAGTAACACCCAGACTGAGAGACCTCCACTGCACAACACTGCCAAGTCAGTAATATACCATGGAGTAATACCCAGACTGAGACCCCTCCACTGCACAAACCTGCCAAGTCAGTAACATACCAGGGAGTAACACCCAGACTGAGACACCTCCACTGCACAACCCTGCCAAGTCAGTAATATACCAGGGAGTTACATCCAGACTGAGACCCCTCCACTGCACAACCCTGCCAAGTCAGTAATATACCAGGGAGTAACACCCAGACAGAGACCTCTCCACTGCACAACCCTGCCAAGTCAGTAATATACCAGGGAGTAACACCCAGACTGAGACCTCTCCACTGCACAACCCTGCCAAGTCAGTAATATACCAGGGAGTAACACCCAGACAGAGACCTCTCCACTGCACAACCCTGCCAAGTCATTAATATACCAGGGAGTAACACCCAGACTGAGGCCCCTCCACTGCACAACCCTGCCAAGTCAGTAATATACCAGGGAGTAACACCCAGACTGAGACCCCTCCACTGCACAACCCTGCCAAGTCAGTAATATACCAGGATGTGACATCAGACAGACACCTCTCCACTGCACAACCCTGCCAAGTCAGTAATATACCAGGGAGTAATACCCAGACTGAGACCCCTTCACTGCACAAACCTGCCAAGTCAGTAATATACCAGGGAGTAACACCCAGACTGAGAGACCTCCACTGAACAACCCTGCCAAGTCAGTAACATACCAGGGAGTAACACCCAGACTGAGACCCCTCCACTGCACAACCCTGCCAAGTCAGTAATATACCAGGGAGTTACATCCAGACTGAGACCCTTCCACTGCACAACCCTGCCAAGTCAGTAATATACCAGGGAGTAACACCCAGACAGAGACCTCTCCACTGCACAACCCTGCCAAGTCATTAGTATACCAGGGAGTAACACCCAGACTGAGGCCCCTCCACTGCACAACCCTGCCAAGTCAGTAATATACCAGGGAGTAACACCCAGACAGAGACCTCTCCACTGCACAACCCTGCCAAGTCATTAATATACCAGGGAGTAACACCCAGACTGAGGCCCCTCCACTGCACAACCCTGCCAAGTCAGTAATATACCAGGGAGTAACACCCAGACAGAGACCTCTCCACTGCACAACCCTGCCAAGTCAGTAAGATACCAGGGAGTTACACCCAGACTGAGACCCCTCCACTGCACAACCCTGCAAAATCAGTAATATACCAGGGAGTAACACCCAGACAGAGACCTCTCCACTGCACAACCCTGCCAAGTCAGTAATATACCAGGATGTAACATCAGACAGACACCTCTCCACTGCACAACCCTGCCAAGTCAGTAATAAACCAGGGAGTAACACCCAGACAGAGACCTCTCCACTGCACAACCCTGCCAAGTCAGTAATAAACCAGGGAGTAACACCCAGACAGAGACCTCTCCACTGCACAACCCTGCCAATCAGTAAGATATCAGGCAGTAACACCCAGACAGAGACCTCTCCACTGCACAACCCTGCCAAGTCAGTAATATACCAGGGAGTAACACCCAGACAGAGACCTCTCCACTGCACAACCCTGCCAAGTCATTAGTATACCAGGGAGTAACACCCAGACTGAGACCACTCCACTGCACAACGCTGCCAAGTCAGTAATATACCAGGGAGTAACACCCAGACAGACACCTCTCCACTGCACAACCCTGCCAAGTCAGTAATATAACAGGATGTAACATCAAACAGACACCTCTCCACTGCACAACCCTGCCAAGTCAGTAATATACCAGGATGTAACATCAGACAGACACCTCTCCACTGCACAACCCTGCCAAGTCAGTAATATACCAGGGAGTAATACCCAGACCGAGACCCCTCCACTGCACAACCCTGCCAAGTCAGTAATATACCAGGGAGTAACACCCAGACAGAGACCTCTCCACTGCACAACCCTGCCAAGTCAGTAATATACCAGGGAGTAACACCCAGACTGAGACCTCTCTTCTGCACAACCCTGCCAAGTCAGTAATATACCAGGGAGTAACACCCAGACCGAGACCTCTCCACTGCACAACCCTGCCAAGTCAGTAATATACCAGGGAGTTACACCCAGACTGAGACCTCTCCACTGCACAACCCTGCCAAGTCAGTAATATACCAGGGAGTAACACCCAGACTGAGACCTCTCTTCTGCACAACCCTGCCAAGTCAGTAATATACCAGGGAGTTACACCCAGACTGAGACCCCTCCACTGCACAACCCTGCCAAGTCAGTAATATACCAGGGAGTAACACCCAGACAGAGACCTCTCCACTGCACAACCCTGCCAATCAGTAAGATATCAGGCAGTAACACCCAGACAGAGACCTCTCCACTGCACAACCCTGCCAAGTCAGTAATATACCAGGGAGTAACACCCAGACAGAGACCTCTCCACTGCACAACCCTGCCAAGTCATTAGTATACCAGGGAGTAACACCCAGACTGAGACCACTCCACTGCACAACCCTGCCAAGTCAGTAATATACCAGGATGTAACATCAAACAGACACCTCTCCACTGCACAACCCTGCCAAGTCAGTAATATACCAGGATGTAACATCAGACAGACACCTCTCCACTGCACAACCCTGCCAAGTCAGTAATATACCAGGGAGTAACACCCAGACTGAGACCTCTCTTCTGCACAACCCTGCCAAGTCAGTAATATACCAGGGAGTAACACCCAGACCGAGACCTCTCCACTGCACAACCCTGCCAAGTCAGTAATATACCAGGGAGTTACACCCAGACTGAGACCTCTCCACTGCACAACCCTGCCAAGTCAGTAATATACCAGGGAGTAACACCCAGACTGAGACCTCTCTTCTGCACAACCCTGCCAAGTCAGTAATATACCAGGGAGTTACACCCAGACTGAGACCCCTCCACTGCACAACCCTGCCAAGTCAGTAATATACCAGGGAGTAACACCCAGACAGAGACCTCTCCACTGCACAACCCTGCCAAGTCAGTAATATACCAGGGAGTAACACCCAGACTGAGGCCCCTCCACTGCACAACCCTTCCAAGTCAGTAATATACCAGGGAGTAACACCCAGACTGAGACCCCTTCACTGCACAACCCTGCCAAGTCAGTAATATACCAGGGAGTAACACCTATACCAAGACCCCTCCACTGCACAACCCTGCCAAGTCAGTAATATACCAGGATGTAACATCAGACAGACACCTCTCCACTGCACAGCACTGCCAAGTCAGTAATATACCATGGAGTAATACCCAGACAGAGACCTCTCCACTGCACAACCCTGCCAAGTCAGTAAGATATCAGGGAGTTACACCCAGAATGAGACCCCTCCACTGCACAACCCTGCCAAGTCAGTAAGATACCAGGGAGTAACACCCAGACAGAGACCTCTCCACTGCACAACCCTACCAAGTCATTAATATACCAGGGAGTAACACCCAGACTGAGGCCCCTCCACTGCACAACCCTGCCAAGTCAGTAATATACCAGGGAAATACACCCAGACTGAGAGCCCTCCACTGCACAACCCTGCCAAGTCAGTAATATACCAGGGAGTAACACCCAGACAGAGACCTCTCCACTGCACAACCCTGCCAAGTCAGTACTATACCAGGATGTAACATCAGACAGACACCTTTCCACTGCACAACCCTGCCAAGTCAGTAATATACCAGGATGTAACATCAGACAGACACCTCTCCACTGCACAACACTGCCAAGTCAGTAATATACCATGGTGTAATACCCAGACTGAGACCCCTCCACTGCACAAACCTGCCAAGTCAGTAATATACCAGGGAGTAACACCCAGACTGAGAGACCTCCACTGCACAACCCTGCCAAGTCAGTAACATACCAGGGAGTAACACCCAGACTGAGACACCTCCACTGCACAACCCTGCCAAGTCAGTAATATACCAGGGAGTTACATCCAGACTGAGACCCCTCCACTGCACAACCCTGCCAAGTCAGTAATATACCAGGGAGTAACACCCAGACAGAGACCTCTCCACTGCACAACCCTGCCAAGTCAGTAATATACCAGGGAGTAACACCCAGACTGAGACCTCTCCACTGCACAACCCTGCCAAGTCAGTAATATACCAGGGAGTAACACCCAGACAGAGACCTCTCCACTGCACAACCCTGCCAAGTCATTAATATACCAGGGAGTAACACCCAGACTGAGGCCCCTCCACTGCACAACCCTGCCAAGTCAGTAATATACCAGGGAGTAACACCCAGACTGAGACCCCTCCACTGCACAACCCTGCCAAGTCAGTAATATACCAGGGAGTAACACCCAGACTGAGACCCCTCCACTGCACAACCCTGCCAAGTCAGTAATATACCAGGATGTGACATCAGACAGACACCTCTCCACTGCACAACCCTGCCAAGTCAGTAATATACCATGGAGTAATACCCAGACTGAGACCCCTTCACTGCACAAACCTGCCAAGTCAGTAATATACCAGGGAGTAACACCCAGACTGAGAGACCTCCACTGAACAACCCTGCCAAGTCAGTAACATACCAGGGAGTAACACCCAGACTGAGACCCCTCCACTGCACAACCCTGCCAAGTCAGTAATATACCAGGGAGTTACATCCAGACTGAGACCCTTCCACTGCACAACCCTGCCAAGTCAGTAATATACCAGGGAGTAACACCCAGACAGAGACCTCTCCACTGCACAACCCTGCCAAGTCATTAGTATACCAGGGAGTAACACCCAGACTGAGGCCCCTCCACTGCACAACCCTGCCAAGTCAGTAATATACCAGGGAGTAACACCCAGACAGAGACCTCTCCACTGCACAACCCTGCCAAGTCATTAATATACCAGGGAGTAACACCCAGACTGAGGCCCCTCCACTGCACAACCCTGCCAAGTCAGTAATATACCAGGGAGTAACACCCAGACAGAGACCTCTCCACTGCACAACCCTGCCAAGTCAGTAAGATACCAGGGAGTTACACCCAGACTGAGACGCCTCCACTGCACAACCCTGCCAAGTCAGTAATATACCAGGGAGTAACACCCAGACCGAGACCCCTCCACTGCACAACCCTGCCAAGTCAGTAAGATACCAGGGAGTAACACCCAGACTGAGACCTCTCCACTGCACAACCCTGCCAAGTCATTAATATACCAGGGAGTAACACCCAGACTGAGGCCCCTCCACTGCACAACCCTGCCAAGTCAGTAACATACCAGGGAGTAACACCCAGACTGAGACCCCTCCACTGCACAACCCTGCCAAGTCAGTAAGATACCAGGGAGTTACACCCAGACTGAGACCCCTTGTCTGCACAACCCTGCCAAGTCAGTAACATACCAGGGAGTAACACCCAGACTGAGGCCCCTCCACTGCACAACCCTGCCAATTCAGTAATATACCAGGGAGTAACACCCAGACTGAGGCCCCTCCACTGCACAACCCTGCCAAGTCAGTAAGATACCAGGGAGTTACACCCAGACTGAGGCCGCTCCACTGCACAACCCTGCCAAGTCAGTAATATACCAGGGAGTAACACCCAGACTGAGACCCCTTCACTGCACAACCCTGCCAAGTCAGTAATATACCAGGGAGTAACACCCAGACTGAGACCCCTTCACTGCACAACCCTGCCAAGTCAGTAATATACCAGGGAGTAACACCCAGACTGAGACCCCTCCACTGCACAACCCTGCCAAGTCAGTAAGATACCAGGGAGTAACACCCAGACTGAGAACCCTCCACTGCACAACCCTGCCAAGTCAGTAATATACCAGGGAGTAACACCCAGACTGAGACCCCTCCACTGCACAACCCTGCCAAGTCAGTAATATACCAGGGAGTAACACCCAGACAGAGACCTCTCCACTGCACAACCCTGCCAAGTCAGTAACATACCAGGGAGTAACACCCAGACTGAGGCCCCTCCACTGCACAACCCTGCCAAGTCAGTAAGATACCAGGGAGTTACACCCAGACTGAGACCCCTCCACTGCACAACCCTGCCAAGTCAGTAAGATACCAGGGAGTAACACCCAGACCGAGACCCCTCCACTGCACAACCCTGCCAAGTCATTAAGATACCAGGTAGTAATACCCAGACCGAGACCACTGCACTGTACAACCCTGCCAAGTCAGTAATATACCAGGGAGTAATACCCAGACCGAGACCCCTCCACTGCACAACCCTGCCAAGTCAGTAATATACCAGGGAGTAATACCCAGACTGAGACCCCTCCACTGCACAACCCTGCGAAGTCAGTAATATACCAGGGAGTAATACCCAGACTGAGACCCCTCCACTGCACAACCCTGCCAAGTCAGTAATATACCAGGGAGTAATACCCAGACTGAGACCCCTCCACTGCACAACCCTGCCAAGTCAGTAATATACCAGGGAGTAACACCCAGACTGAGGCCCCTCCACTGCACAACCCTGCCAAGTCAGTAATATACCAGGGAGTAACACCCAGACCGAGACCCCACCACTGCACAACCCTGCCAAGTCAGTAATATACCAGGGAGTAACACCCAGACTGAGACCCCTCCACTGCACAACCCTGCCAAGTCAGTAAGTGTTATGATTCCCGTACTCCAGACCAGAGGAGATCTTATGGCAGAGGTCTGAGTACTGGGAAGATATGCTGGTTGTGGGAGCAAGAGAGCCTAGTAACCCCTGGCGCCCTAACTCCGTTGTCTCGCCCGTGTTGTCAGAAATCCCCTGCGAGACTATGGTTGCTTGAGCCCATGGCAGCCGCGTTCGAAGGGCGGATTATGTCTGCCCAACCCCGATGCCCCCGCAGGTCTTAATGGGAGACAAAGGGAAATCCGAGACAGGGTGATAACAAGGGGCCCTCTGACTAAGCAACCAGGCCAGGGGTTACAAGCTAACTAACTTAAACAAACGGTATGTGCGGACTAGCCGCCAGGGAAAAGGACAACCAAAGATCCACTGATCCGTTACTCCTATCCAGCACCGCTGGATACCAGAGTGGATCTGTGGGAGCGGAATCCTCCGCAAAAGCTCCAGAACACAAGATACTAAATAATAAACAGTAAGCGGACAAGCCGCAACACACGGCTGCGCCGCGACTCACGAACACCACAGGATGTTAAAGGTGCTCGGTCAGACTCCAGGAATAGATGACAAACTTCCGAGTACAGGATCACTGAGGGCAGGAACAACCGGATTGAGCAGGACTGGAAACTCTCTGTAGCTGTCACAGGCAAACAGGAAGCTATCACCGGCGTCTGTAAGAAGTCCTGAGAGTGCCTTTATTTAGGAACCCTCCAATCAAGATCCAGACAGGGTGATCTCAGGTAATGCCGTGCAGCTTGCATGCTGCACGGCCAGCACATCATAATATAATTAGAACAGACCCAGCAACGGGGAACGCGGCCGAACGTGGCGTCCCCGTTGCTAGGGTCAGAGCGGCTCCGTGCGCCCGGCGTCTAGCGTTGCCAGGGAGCCGGCGGCTGTACGCGCACGGCGTCCCTGGTTGCTAGGCGCCGGGCCGCACCGACGAGCGGACCCCGGCGCCTAACAGTAAGATACCAGGGAGTAACACCCAGACCGAGACCCCTCCACTGCACAACCCTGCCAAGTCATTAAGATACCAGGTAGTAATACCCAGACCGAGACCACTGCACTGTACAACCCTGCCAAGTCAGTAATATACCAGGGAGTAATACCCAGACCGAGTCCCCTCCACTGCACAACCCTGCCAAGTCATTAAGATACCAGGTAGTAATACCCAGACCGAGACCACTGCACTGTACAACCCTGCCAAGTCAGTAATATACCAGGGAGTAATACCCAGACCGAGTCCCCTCCACTGCACAACCCTGCCAAGTCAGTATTATACCAGGTGGTAATAGCTATACCAAGATCCCTCTAGTGCAGAAAGTAGAATATAAAAAACTGATAAACGATGCTTGGAGAAAGCAGGTAGCAGGTACGCAGTAATCACTGGCAGGAGGTAATAATGAGAAGAGCAAGGAACATAATTACCCTAATGCATAATTATCTAGAGAACCTTGGCCAAATGGGTTGAGGACTAAGATCTTGCGGACTCTGGACACTGCATGAGACGGAGGGTGTCCGGGACCCTGCTTGTCCTGGTGAGAAGCAGAGGCAGAACTCTGGGGGGCAATGGAGTCAGCTGCCGCCGGGCTCCTGCCCTGGAGGGGGCACCACTCCTCAGGGATACCATCACCATCAGTGGGAACTGGAGTCCCAGCAGGCAGCCGCAGTCATGGAGAGATAAAGCTGCCAGCATACCTACATTGGTATATCTATAATATGTGCAGTGTGTGCGAGGCACACGGGCCCTGGAGTACAGGGGGGCCACACCCGCACACACACTGCACCCACTTGTTTAATACTTACCTCTCTGGAGTCCACTGTCGGAGCCATCCCTTCTCGGCAGCACAATTGAGTCTAACCACTAGGGGGACAAACTCTATTGCGCCTGCTGAAAACTCCAGAAAGAAGGTACAGCGGACATTTTTCCGGAGTTTCGCACATGCGCATTAGGAAAATCTTCAGGAAAATGGACGCCGCACCATGTTCCCGGAGGTTTGCGCATGCGCAATAGAGTTTGTGCTCAGACTCTATTGCCGCTGCAGAGAAGGATGGCGCAGCCAGGGGACTCCAGAGAGGTATTAAAACCTGTGCATCGTTAAGAGAGGAGGGGGCACCTGATGAAGAAGGCTGCACATGGGCATCCTCCTCTCTTAAAACGTCCATGATAGGCTGGGTGTCACTGTGTGTGTGTTTGAGGCACAAGCTGCGTGTTACTGTGTGCGTTTATCTTTCTATATGTATCTCTCTCTCTCTCTCTCTCTCTATATATATATATATATATACACACACACACACACACATACACACACACACACACATACTTCTGGGGGTGGGGGGGGGGCATCGGCATTTATCTTGCCTCCGGGCGACTGGGACAAACTTACGCCACTGCTGAGAAGGGCTGGATGATGAGTATGGCTTATACTCTAACCAGAGCGTCTTGTTGTTACATGCTTTAACATTTCTTATTTTGTGAGTGTATTTGTATTAAAAAACTTTTAACCCTTTAACAATAAGGTGTGCACTATTATTAGTTGTTCCCTCTCCTTTCATATGGAATGCTTCTAACCCTGTGAGTAGAAACTGTGGAGGAGACCAGATTTTGAACACAAAGATCATGTTAAGAAGCTTCTTGTGGAATATATAACATCACTACAAAGGTTCTTCACTTGGAACTTTCATTTAAAGGGTGATTATTTTTTTGAGACTCTTTGTGCTGGTATTGCGCATGGTTACATTTGTCTACCTTTTATCTAAATTGTTTATAGAGAGTCTTGTGACCCTCTCAGTTATGTTGATAAAGCCTAATATTTATCTTATTTAAAACACTCTAAAAGGTTAAAGAACACAGTACGCTATTGGCGTATGGAATACCGTAAGAGTACGCACGTTGCGTATCAAACGCTTTAGCCGTGGTCGAGACGCACGAGTGGCACGTTCGCTCACGGTTAAGAACGTACAGGCAAGCACGCTATAGGCTGCCGACTAACGTAATGATACTCTATCAGCGTAGCGGACGCTTGAGACCACGAGGAGATCACCAGCGGCGCTGACGCTCACAGAATTAAACCTTAACAACTATACCTTGAACAATGTTTTTATACAGTGAACCTTTGTGCAGTGATAAGGTGTAAATGTGACACAGTGTAACCTTGTTAGTTAAAAAGCTGTATGAGCGTATGTGACGCTCAGAGAACACTCTAGCAATATAATAATCAATCAAATACCGGTCTAAGGTTCTAACGCCTTTAGTGAGAGAATGAACGTTCACTTTGCAAAAGAATACACAGTACAATTTATACACTACCAAGATAACATAGAATACCTAACCAAATCACTACACATATAATACAATAAAGATACAATTACATTTAAGGGGAAAGGAGAGAGAGAGAGATAGAGAGAGAGAGAGAGAGAGAGAGAGAGAGAGAGTGGCTTATAATAACAATAAAGACAATATGGTTGCAGAGAAACTTACGCACAAGGGGAAACAATCGCATGCGCCTTTCTGGATATCCAGCTCCCGATTATCAGTGATGAGAACCGTTGAAGAGAATAGAGAGCTGGCCCAGATCGGCTTGTCCTTTTATACACTACACACAATACAGTACAATGGTCCCTACATTCTTATTGTTCATTGGACACAGGAATCCGTCTTCGCATTATAACAAAAGGTCATAGGTTGGTTCATACAGGTGGGCTGTGACTATTCCTAACTGCTCAGGTGAGTGGGAAACTGGGTTTCCCGCCGCATGGGTAATAAAGTGCAAATACAGTAAATGTCCATAAACTTCTTATGTCCATAACTATACGCACGAGCGATTAATCCGCTTCAAACCAACACCGGAATATTGCTAATTAAATACTCTTCCGATGGATACTAAACACCACTGTATAACCCCTGTCTGACCCTTCGTATCAAACAAAGAGGGATCTCTCTGTCCCCGAACATGCTATATTAACTGAACTTTCAGATTCTATCAAAGGGACCATAATCTACAAAATACATTATATGGTTAAAATATGTTACGATTGAGTCGCCCGCTAGACGTACACAAACTCTACCGTAAATGCGCATACCGTGCGCCCGCGGGTGCACGCAACAGCGAGTATACGCACGCACGGGAGGGCTCATGCACGCGCAGCGGGGACACGCATGAGGTGCAAATATGGCAATGTGCATCATGATATTTTTCCGACTTTGACAATGTATTGTGCTGCATGATGTTACTGGTGGATAGTGCAAAATCACAGAATATTTTTGTGTATATTAGGACTGCCTGGCAGAAACTGATCATGAGAAGAGAAAGGAACATAATTACCCTAATGCATAAATATCTAGAAACCCTTGGACAAATGGCTGAATCACACCGGGTCAATATGGTGAGTGGAATCAGTCGCTGGATAGAGACACAGTAATCTGCGTGATACAGTTCCAATGTATGATGGCTGATGAAATGTGACCAGAACTTTAGCATGAGAACATGATAGAGGTTCCTTGCTTTGATCGTACAGTTGGGCTTCCGTGTCCAGCATGAAAGGCTGTGGTGTCATTTGTCAAAGACAGACTCTTTCCACTACACATTGCAAATGGCTTCAACTTTCCCATAATACAAGTCTCTAGTGGTGAAGTTTGTGCTTTGGGCATAGCGCGGGGCAGCAGCAGGGTTATTTGGCAAAGGTGGGAACCTTCCATAATATGTCTCTATACTGTACACACAGCAACTGGCTTTATTTTCCTCCAGAACAAGAATGCCTGTAGGCTGACTTGGCAGGTTGTGCAGGACAAACATCATATGACTGAAGGAAGTTAATAAGGAGAATAAACACACTGACATTTTCTATTTTGTGAAATAACACAACCAGGTCTTGTCTTTGCCGGATAACTTTTACACAACTGACGGTTCCATCCAGCTAGCGATCAGCGTATAGCCACACAGTATGGCTTTGTACTAACTGGCAGCAACAATCAGATGACAATGAAACTTTGGCATTACATTAAGAAGAAATTGCACTCACAAATTATCAAGACAGTGTAGCTTCGTATTACCTAGTAATGCCAAGAACCTGATGATGCATTAAGGAGACATTGCACTCACAGTATATAACCAGAAAGATGGCCCCCGGTGATGCCTCTTCCTACCAGGGACTGGCTTAGGGGAAGGAGGCTCTCCTCCATTCCAGCAAGCAGCAGGTGAGCAGGGTCCTCAGCCTCTGTGACTCTCCAAGTACGGCTTCTCACTTCCTGTGCTCTAATCTCCTTTCAGGTGAGCAGCTTTCTGCATGGCCCTGCACTTCCCCTTCCCAGGGAACATAATCCCCCCCACCGCTCTCTCATAACTTTGGGACCTCCTCTTCTCCTCCTGTCCCTTTGGTTACTGTCTCCTGGGTCCCCAGCAACAGACCACCAACTGCTCCTTCTACCCTGTGACCTGGAGGACCAATCATCTGGCAAGGATTTTTCTGGTTCAGGCTGTTGCTGGCCAGCTCTGACACACCAGTTCTCCACTGGCAACAAAACTCCCTGTCAGGAGCTGACAGGATCACTCAGAGTTCAGCCCTCACAAGCCATAGAGCTCTAATGGGGCAGCATGATATATATATATATATATATATATATATAACAACTTCAACCTGCTGGCTATAACAGAAACATGGCTCACACAATCAGACATGGTCTCCCATGCAGCACTGTCAGATGGTGGTCCCCACTTCACACATGCTGTACCTTTAGGCCTGGTAACAGTAAAGGAGGTGGGGTTGGATTAATACTTTCCCAATATTTCGCATACACAGTTCTACCACAGGTTCCATCACTCACATCATTTGAAATACATTCTATCAGAATTTACACTTCTTTCCATCTGCGTGTTGCAGAGGGATGTAGTTATGTGACCGGCGGTCAGGAGACTACCGGTCACTTTACTGATTGCTAATTCCTACACCCTTTAAATCCCGACAGTTGTCATGACTGCTGGCAGGGACTATTCCCACTCATGGGTGTCCACGACACCCATAAAGTGGGAATAGACCTGTGCCGAGCGCAGTTCTCTACCAAGCCCACAAAGGGCTTGTTGGCTTGCCACCCCCCTGCTAGCATTCTACTGCAAGGATCCCATGGTCAGTATGCTGACAACCGGGATCCCTAGCAGTGGTCAATCATACGGCTCCCACACTTCCTATCTTCTGACATCTCCACCATCATCATGGGTGATTTCAATATTGCTATTGATAGTCCAAAAACTGCTGCTCATGCCTCCAAACTACTCTCTATAACCTCCTCTTTCATCATCATGCACTGACTCCTCTACTCATCAGGAGGGCCACTGCCTTGATCTAGTATTCACCAGACTATGCTCAGTTTCTGAATTCACTAACACTCCTTCCCCTCTCTCAGATCACAACCTTATCATCTGCATGCTCTCTGTGTGGGCCAGTCATGTTCTTCTACACCAAATTCATCAAACCATGTCTTTATAGTCCTTGCTTTGTGCACTGGGGCACAGTCATGGTGGAATAGAAAAGGGCCTTCCCCAAACTGTTGCCAGAAAGTTGGAAGCTTAGCATTGTCCAAAATGTCTTGGTACGCTGATGCATTAAGATTACCCTTCACTGTAGATGAGGTACCTGGCCCAAACCCTGAGAAACAGCCCCCTACCATTATCCCTCCTCCACCAAACCTCACAGTTGGCATAAATACCCATTCCATTAAGCACCCGCTGCACAGTTTTTGTGCGTACGTTAATGCCAGTGGAAGACTGGATCTCCTCAGCTGTGGAATCAACAGATCGCTGGTGACTTTTACGCACCATGCGCCTTAGCAGTCATTGACCTCGCTCTGTGATTTTATGTGGTCTTCCGCTTCATAGAGAGGTGTATGGTTCTTGTATAGTACAGGAGCCAAAAAGAGAAAAAAGAAAGACTATGTGTCTCTTCTGGGGCACACTTTTATTGAAGATTATGTGGTCTTGTAATACTTAAAATATAACTTTTATTAGTGATCCTCTTAAAAAATGGCTATGAGGCAAAGGAGAAAGTAATAATGCTGATGATAGCAACAATTGTCATGAAATTTTGTCTATCCAAATAGACATCTAATTTTGGTGATACACTTTTCACATGACAGCTCTTTGGGCGAAATTATGTATGTGTCTCTGATGTTAGAGAAAATATATTGCCTTCTTCCAAATTTGTGACCAAAAGTAAACTATACTTGCAATAAAAATATATAACGGAAGGAAGGGATATTATACAATCTGGTAAACTGGGCTCCACACTGATAATTAGTAGTATATTAAATTCCCAAAATATGGATGGAAAATAATACTTGGGTTCCAGGTCCTATGTCATTGATTTGGATATAAATACCTGCAGTACCAAGTATTCTCTGGTGGTCTCCGAACAAGGTACTGACCTGGCCCACAGTGCTTGGCTTCCAAGATCAGACGAGGTTGGGCTTACTCAGTGTGGTTTGACCGCAGGTAGGTATATCCCACTTGATGACACCTGGAACCTTATATTGAGGCTCTAAAAGTCCCAAAGTTTTTAGATGAGATTGCTGGATGCTCCTGAATGTAGATACTGGCAGTACCTGATATTCACTGATGGTCTCCAAAATGCAGGTTCTTCGACGGCGTCCTGGGCTGAACTTCCAAGAAAATAGATGGGGTACGACCTCTTCTGTATTGTTGAACTTAGGTGAATGAATGGCACCTGTGGCTATCGAAGGTCAATGGGGAAACAATATACAGCTGGGGGCAGGTGGAATCTGATCTGCGGTGTGTATGTGGACTCCCCAAATTTTGAGAAGAGTACTGAGTGGATGATAGTGTGACACTACTGTAAAAGAGATTGGGGTATAGGAGAATAAGTAAGAGAATCAGGTCTATGTTAAACACCACTTCTGCTTTTTGATCATCTGCCTGGGCATCGAATGAAAAAATTAGAGGGTGGTGAGAAACGACACTGAGACCGAAGAAAGGTAGAGGAACACTTCTACTGTCCTGTCTTGTAGCAAAATGGTGCTCTGTTTACATGATGCATTGCTGAGCCACCCAGATTGTTTAGACAGAATGAGAGGGAGTTCCAGAAATTTTATGTAAATAGAACTGTTGCTAGAACTGTTACCAAAATTACAGAAGATTAAGTCCCCTAATTAATCCAAATAATTGGAGCAATAATATATAATTAATGGGATAATAGATTCTCCACTACTCAATATGGTCAGCAAAAATAGGGGGGAGATGGTATTATGGTGTTGAAGGTTCAGTTTCAGTTATTGCAGTGTGTCAAAAAAAGTCACTCTCGAAGAGGAATATGTAACCAATGTTCTTGTAGGAATCACAATAACCAAAAGAACCAGAAAAAATGGAGATGAGCCTTTAAAGAACCATAATCAGTAGTAAATGGGTATATGAATAGAAAATGAGTCCTAGACAATAGGTGCGGCTTGCTAGTACATCTGGTATATTCCCATTGTTGCCATATATCCCCGGTTACAGAACGTATAGATGCGTTGCCCTTGAATTGCTTCACTTATCAATGTATAATCACACAATAGTTGATGAGAGAGTGAGTAACTTGAGCCAAAAAGAGGGGTGGAGTTTACCAGAGATATTGCGTCCGATGAAAAAGTCAGGAAAGTCCTGTGACCTACTAGTTGGTGGAGGGGTGGAATACCCCCCTGAATCACCAGAAGCCGCTCCCGAGTGTAATAATCCTCAACTGCCCAAATCACACAGTTTTTTGGCCACCTGGAACTTATCTCTGTCATTTACTGGTGTAGTTATGCTTAGTTACCCTGTACTTGTCCTAAATTGTCTTCAGCTGTAAGTCACTGTTTTCCTGTTTTGATTATGTGCATATGTACTCTGTAATTGGGCGCTGCGGAACCCTTGTGGCGCCATATAAATAAAGGATAACAATAATAATAACATTGATATAGTGTGGGTTAAAGGTGGAGGCACAGAGAGGCAGTAAGTGGTACAGATAGATGCACAGAGAGGCAGTGTGGTGTACAGGTAGAGGCACTGAGAGGTAGTGTGGGGTACAGGTAGAGGCACAGAGAGGCAGTATGAGGTACAGGTAGAGGCACAGAGAGGCAGTATGGGGTACAGGTAGAGGCACAGAGAGGCAGTATGTGGTACAGGTAGAGACACACAAAGACATTATGGGGTACAGGTAGAGGCACAGAAACGCAGTATGGGGTACAGGTAGAGGCACAGAGAAGCAGTATGGGGTACAGGTAGAGACACACAGAGGCAGTATGGGTTACAGGTAGAGGAAAGGAAAGGCAACAAGAGGTATAGGTAGAGGCACAGAGAGGTAGTGTGGGGTACAGGTAGAGGCACAGAGAGGCAGTATGAGGTACAGGTAGAGGCACAGAGAGGCAGTATGGGGTACAGGTAGAGGCACAGAGAGGTAGTATGGGGTACAGGTAGAGGAACAGAGAGGCAGTATGGGGTACAGGTAGAGACACAGAGAGGCAGTATGGGGTACAGGTAGAGGCACAGAGAGGAAGTATGGAGTACAGGTAGATGCACAGAGAGGCAGTATGAGGTACAGGTAGAGGCACAGAGAGGCAGTATGGGGTACAGGTAGAGGCACAGAGAGGCAGTATGGGTACAGGTAGAGACACACAAAGACATTATGGGGTACAGGTAGAGGCACAGAAAGGCAGTATGTGGTACAGGTAGAGGCACAGAGAGGCAGTATGGGGTACAGGTAGAGGCACAGAGAGGCAGTATGGGGTACAGGTAGAGACACACAAAGACATTATGGGGTACAGGTAGAGGCACAGAGAGGCAGTATGGGGTACAGGTAGAGGCACAGAGAGGCAGTATGGGGTACAGGTAGAGACACACAGAGGCAGTGTGGGGTACAGGTAGAGGCACAGAGAGGCAGTATGGGGTACAGGTAGAGGCACAGAGAGGCAGTATGGGGTACAGGTAGAGACAAACAGAGGCAGTGTGGGGTACAGGTAGAGGCACAGAGAGGCAGTTTGGGGTACAGGTAGAGGAACGGAAAGGCAACAAGAGGTATAGGTAGAGGCACAGAGAGGCAGTATGGAGTACAGGTAGAGGCACAGAGAGGCTGTATAGGGTACAGGTAGATACACACAAAGACATTATGGGGTACATGTAGAGGCACAGAAAGGCAGTATGGGGTACAGGTAGAGACACACAGAGGAAGTATGAGGTACAGGTAGAGGCACAGAGAGGCAGTATGGAGTACAGGTAGAGGCACAGAGAGGCAGTATGAGGTACAGGTAGATATACACAAAGACATTATGGGGTACATGTAGAGGCTCAGAAAGGCAGTATGGGGTACAGGTAGAGGCACAGAGAGGTAGTATGGGGTACAGGTAAAGGAACAGAGAGGCAGTATGGGGTACAGGATGAGGCACAGAAAGGCAGTATGGGGTACAGGTAGAGACACACAGAGGCAGTGTGGGGTACAGGTAGAGGCACAGAGAGGCAGTATGGGTTACAGGTAGAAGCACAGAGAGGCAGTATGGGGTACAGGTATGGGCACCGAGAGGCAGTATGGGGTACAGGTAGAGGCACAGAGATGCATTATTGAGTACAGGAAGAGGCAAAGAAAGGAAGTATGGGGTAAAGGTAGAGGCACTGAGAGGTAGTGTGGGGTACAGGTAGAGGCACAGAGAGGCAGTATGGGGTAAAGGTAGAGGAACAGAGAGGCCGTTTGGGGTACAGGTAGAGACACACAAAGACATTATGGGGTACAGGTAGAGGCACAGAAAGGCAGTATGGGGTACAGGTAGATGCACAGAGAGGCAGTATGAGGTGCAGGTAGATACACCCAAAGACATTATGGGGTACAGGTAGAGGCACAGAAAGGCAGTATGGAGTACAGGTAGAGACACACATGGGGTGCAGTTAGAGGCAAATAGAGGCAGTGTGGGGTACAGGTGGAGGCACAAAGGGGCAGTTTGGGGTAAAGATACAGGCACAGAGAGGCAGTATGGGGTACAAATATTGACACAGAGAGGCAGTAAGGGGCACAGTTAGATGCACAGAGAGGCAGTATGGGGTACAGGTAGAGGCACAGAGAGGCACTATGGGGAACAGGTAGAAGCACAGAGAGGCAGTATGGGGTACAGGGAGAGGCACAGAGAGGTAGTATGTGGTAAAGGTAGAGACTGTCAAAGTCAGAAAAATATCATGATGCACATTGCCATATTTGCACCTCATGCGTGTCCCCGCTGCGCGTACATGAGCACTCCCGTGCGTGCGTATATTCGCTGTTGCGTGCACCTGCGGGCGCACGGTATGCGCATTTACGGTAGAGTTTTTGTACTTCTAGCGGGCGACTCAATCGTAACATATTTTAACTATATAATGTATTTTGTAGATTATGGTCCCTTTGATAGAATCTGAAAGTTTAGTTAATATAGCATGTTCATAGACAAAGAGATCCCTCTTTGTTTGATACGAAGGGTCAGACAGGGGTTACACAGTGGTGTTTAGTATCCATCGGAAGAGTATTTAATTAGCAATATTCCGGTGTTGGTTTGAAGCAGATTAATCGCTCGTGCGTATAGTTATGGACATAAGAAGTTTATGGACATTTACTGTATTTGCACTTTATTACCCATGCGGCGGGAAACCCAGTTTCCCACCCACCTGAGCAGTTAGGAATAGTCACAGCCCACCTGTATGAACCAACCTATGACCTTTTGTTATAATGCGAAGACGAATTCCTGTGTCCAATGAACAATAAGAATATAGGGACCATTGTACTGTATTGTGTGTAGTGTATAAAAGGACAAGCCGATCTGGGCCAGCTCTCTATTCTCTTCAACGGTTCTCATCACTGATAATCGGGAGCTGGATATCTAGAAAGGCGCATGCGATTGTTTCCCCTTGTGCGTAAGTTTCTCTGCAACCATATTGTCTTTATTGTTATTATAAGCCACTCTCTCTCTCTCTCTCTATCTCTCTCTCTCCTTCCCCCTTAAATGTAGTTGTATCTTTATTGTATTTTATGTAGTGATTCGGTTAGGTATTCTATGTTATTTTGGTAGTGTATAACTTGTAATGTGTATTCTTTTGCAAAGTGAACGCTCATTCTCTTCCTTAAAGGCGTTAGAACCTTTGACCGGTATTAGAGTATTTATTATATTGCTATGGGGTTCTCAGAGCGTCACATACGCTCATACATCTTTTAAACTAACAAGGTTACACTGTGTTGCATTTACACCTTATCACTGCACAAGGGTTTACAGTATTAGTATTGTTTATGGTATAGTTATAAAGGTTTAACTCTGTGAGCGTCAGCGCTGCTAGTGATCTCCTCGTGGTCTCCAGCGTCCGCTACACTGATAGCGTATCATTACGTTAGTCGGCAGCCTATAGCGTGCTTGCCTGTACGCTCTTAGCCGTGAGCGAACGTGCCGCTCGTGCGTCTCGACCACGGCTAAGCGTTTGTTACGCTACGTGCGTACTCTTACGGTATTCCATACGTCAATTGCGTACTGTGTTCTTTAACCTTTTAGAGGGTTTTAAGTAAGATAAATATTAGGCTTTATCAATTGGGGGCTCGTCCGTCCTTCACATATCTGCACTAGGTAATTTCAGCATACATTATCGGTCAGCAAAAGGCGGGAGGTAATATTCCTCGTAGTGCTGACCAGATAAGCGTCTGCTTCGCTTAGTAAAGGGTGCTGAAGGAATCCGGAACCAGAGGTAAGAACAATACGCTAGTGTCTTTTTTTAAAACTGTTTATTTCTGTCTTGCGTACGCACGCACGCATATATCTGCATTTCTTTTCATTCGTGTATTTTCATATATCACTCTCCTGGTTTCCATTTCACAATTGATAACGTGCTAAGAAAGATTTGTGGCTATTAGTAGTTAAAGAGTAAAAGTAATACATTAAGGGGTAATTTGTAAAACACGCACACAGCTTTGCCTAAGATACAAGGAGAGACCTGTGTGGTGCTCGGTAGATGATTACAGTTAAAGATCATCTACATTGATGAACGTGTTAATTGTATTTCTGTGGACATATCTGGCTGGCATACACGTGTCTCTAACAAAAGGGTGAGACTAGTGTACACAACACAAAGGCCGACGCACGTAGAGTATATTACGCAACGGAGCGTCTGGGTACGCCCACATAATTCAAAACACACGATAGTATTATTTTTAACAGGCGAAAAGGAGGCTACGCGATAAATAGTGCAAGTCAATTTTAGTGTCCGAAATTTTAAGCTAATAGATCCTTCTCCAATTTGCGACTCACCTGGTCTAGACTGTTACTGAATGAAAGGAATTTCTGTGCAGAAATAAAAGTAAAGTGTACATGTGGTGGGTGTGTGTATATATAAGTTTCTACAATTTTTGGGTTGAACCACAGGAAGTCGCGTTCTCGTGAGGTACATACATGTAAGTGACGTGCATGGTGGCTTGGGAGGCATCCCTTGTTAAACATTAATTTGAGCATTAGAGTATAGCAGACCAGGAGGTCTACTGTAGCACAGACCAGGAGGTCCAGGACAGACCAGGAGGTCTAGGTACAGCAGACTAAGAAGTCCGCTATAGAGAAAAGTAGCACAACACCAGGAAGGGTTGGTGCGGAACCCATATAGGCCATTTAAGCTCTGGCTGAAGGAATTCGCAGCCGAAATTTTCGATTCCACTGGTCGCTCCGCACATAAGATTAGTTGCTTATGTGCAGAACGATTGTACCGCACGTAATTGTGTGCATTAGTTAGTAATTTGACCCAGTACCATTTGCGTACGCCAGAGAGGTCATAAACGCTATTTGTACACTCTAACGTGATTTGTGTAATTTTTTTTATTTTCAGGGAGGTTCGCTGGTCACTCAGGAACTATCCAACAACCAATAGTTACTGGAAAGGGTTAAGTGCTCTGCGGATCACATTCGCATGTTCCAGTAAGTAAAGGTTCATAGGGGCCCTAGGTTGGGTACAGCAGCTCTGAGTCAGTGATTGCAGTACTGGCCAACGTGGGCGAGGAGTGAGTGGAGTACTCGGTAAACTGCCACCACCGGCCTGCCCCGGACATCTTGGTTTTTGTAAGGGTTCGCTGAAGACCCTGATTTGAAGGTCAGAGGTAGTGAAAGCAACACCTGCAAGGATGGGGGCCAGTTGTTCAGGTAGGGGGCGATCAACCTCGGTTCGGGTTGATTCAGTAAACCGGCCAATCGGGTTGGCAAGGTATGTAATGTGTGAAAAATACGGTTCACACACAGAGGTTTTATGTGATGAATGGGAAAGAATGACTGTGCATGACGGGGAAAAGTTTCCCCGGGTAGGCAGCTTTAGCCCAGATGTGTTACAAAATCTAAGGAGAAGGATATGTCTCATTAAATCAACAAAGAGACGGATCAAACATTATGACTATTTACAGTTATGGCAACAGGAGGGTGTAATACAGAGAGGATTGGCTCAGGCGGCTGGATCTAACCCTATCAGGAAACTGATAGCTACGGCGCCACCGCCACCATACATAACGGGAGAGAAGTTGGTTGCAGAGAATGACGCACTAGTGTGTAATAAACAGGCACTTAGGAACTCTATAAATGTTAAGGATAATGTGAATATAATTAATGCAAATACTAACCCGTGCAAGCTGTACCCTGTTTTAAACTTTCCCCAGGAGTGTGATCAAGAGGACGAATCAACAATACTATCGGCACTCTCTCTAGCAGCCACCATATCAGAAACAGCAGTGGGCACGACCCAACCCGTAAGATTAGTATCAAAGGCCCCTAGCGGAGGGACAGGTGAGGTCGTATCAACGGGTAAGTACGGCACCATACACTATGCTGAAACCATTTCACCACAGGCTGTAGAATCTACTCAGAATGATGTTATTAGACTTAATCCCGTCAGGGTAATAGCAGTGCCAAATGGGAAAACTGACACTTCAGGAGTCACTCCTGTCAGAAACATCGCCATGCACTGCCCGTTTTCCTGAATGGAATTAAGAGCAATAGTGTCTGAATTCCCTGATCCTAGGAAAGATCTAGTTGCTAGCCAGAAATACATTAGAGAGCTAGGGAATACTGTGGAGCCCAATAACAAAGGCTGGCAGATATTGCTGAGGGCATGCTTACCCTCCAATGTCGACTCAGCAAGATTTTTAGCTGACTGTAAATTAGATGAAGATGTACCCCTTACGGATGTGTACAACTAAGACAATGTAAAGAGAATAAATTTACAGTTAAAAGAGTATTTTCCAGCTGTTGTCAAATGGAACAAAATTCTCTCCATTAAACAAAAAGAGGCAGAAACAGCTGCTGAGTATTTTTATCGGGCAATACAGGAAATGGCTAAATACACAGGCATAGAAGACATTAAGACAAATGTAAATCATAGAGAAGTAGCAGTATCTGTGTTAATGGATGGTTTAAAGGAGGTATTGAGGACAAGGGTACAGACCACGCAACCATGTTGGCGAGGTCTGTCGGTGGCTACTTTGAGAGAGGCCGCTATTGATCACGATCGGAATATCACCAGACACAGGGAGTCACAAAGTGATAAGTTAATGGCCGTAAGTATACAGGCCCTGACCACAAGGCAATGTATAAATCTCCAAACCCTGTGGGTAAGTCAAATGTGGTAACTTGTTATTCCTGTCATAGAGAGGGACATTTTGCACGAGACTGTAGAGTGAAAAATACACAAAAATCATATCAACCCCCTAGACAACGACATGACACACGAAATTGGGATCAGGGACCGCAGAGACGGAGTTATGAGCCACATGCAGGGGAAACAAAAAGGTATCCCCCAAAAAGAGACTGGCAAGTCTCTGGTAGTTCCCATTTACCCCCTTCTCAAGTAGTTGCTGCCAGCGCGATTCAGGGAGGTCACCACACCCAATAGGGGTGTGGCCACACCTGTAATCTGCAGCCAGCGAAATTGATTGCAAGCCTCGGAAGTGAACCCGAGGTCACAATTGATGTAGCTGGTAAATCATTAAACTTCGTTGTAGATACGTGGGCGGCAAAATCAGTGATAAATTCGACAGTGGGCATGAGAACCACTGGTAAGACAATTCCAGCCATGGGAGTAACGGGAGTAGTACAGCACTACCCTGTTAGCAAACCAGCAGAGATTACAATAGGGCCTTTACATACCAAGCATTCCTTTTTGCTGGCTGCATCGGCACCGACTAATCTCCTGGGAAGAGATTTATTGTGTAAAATAGGGTGCGTCATTTATTGTACTCCTGAAGGTGTATTCTTAGACATACCTGAGAATCACGCTCAGGAAGTACGAGACATGCTAGACTCCCCATCAAAATTAATGTCACATACTGTTATGATAAATAGGAATCCATCCCAGGTAGAAGAAATGACATCCCAAATACCAGAGTCACTTTGGACTAAAGATGGACAAGACACTGGATTAATGGCAAACGTAGCTCCAGTAGTTGTGCAAGTAAAAGATCGTAGGATAGCTCCAAAAATCCCACAATACCCTCTGAAGCCAGAGGTGGAATTAGGAGTATACCCCGTAATAGAGCGCTTGCTACAACAGGGCATTCTGGTAAGAACATCCAGCACTGCCAATAGTCCCATCTTCCCTGTGAAAAAGAGTGGGGGGAAGGGGTTACAGGCTAGTACAGGATCTAAGGGGGATTAACAAAATAGTTGAGAGTCAGTTCCCTGTAGTGCCAAATCCAGCTGTCATCCTTATGCAGATCCCTCCCACTGCGAAATTTTTCACTGTTATTGACCTCTGCTCCGCCTTTTTCTCGGTACCCCTGCACCCTGACAGCCAATATTTGTTTGCATTTACATATAGAGGAGTCCAATACACATGGACTCGATTATCACAAGGTTTCATAGACAGTCCAAGTATATTTTCACAGGCTTTGCATGATTGTTTACAGTCTTTTCAACCAGAGAGTGGATCAATATTGATACAGTATGTGGATGATTTACTCCTGTGTTCAGATTCACTGGAAGCGTCCCTGAAAGATACGAAACAACTCCTTCGTAGCAGTCCAGATTTCTCTGATTAATTCTTCCTCCTCTCATGGAATCATATGGTGTCCCCGATGTGCATGAAAAACAGAATTGAAGGAAAGATGTGTAGGACAATTTCACACCAATTCGATAGTTTCCACAATTCAGGACAATAAAAGGGCGTACCCCACTCACACAGAGACAGGTGAGTGGAAACCCATAAAGGTATCTTTTGAAATAGACTCTTCAAAAATATTAGCCTGGATCTTGGAAGCGTACCAGAAACTCACAATGGTAAAATGATGATGAATCACATAAAGGTATCTTTTTTAAGGAATTATTTTGAGGTCTGTCAGATGCGTACCCCAACTTACACAATTTGTAGCTGGAACATATACATAAAGGTATCTTTCAAACACAAAATTCCTTTTATCATCAAAAGGATGCGTACCACAACTCACTGGATATATGAATATTCAACTCCTATCAAGGTATCTTTATCCACGATCACATTAGGTTTGTTCAACGCCGGATACACGATAAAAACCAGGAAAAGAGAATTCCTCTTTGTTTGATTAAAACAGAGGATTTATTTTCCAAATACATCAAGAACAAAAACAAAAAAGGTAAAACGTATTTTTCTTCATAAAAATTTGATGAACAGCAGGACTAAAAGCTCATATAATAAAAGTCAATCCAATTCTGGTCATCCAAAACTACTCACAGTACCAATTGTTCAACGCGTTTCGGTCTTTAACAGGACCTTTATCAAGAACTGTCTGTACTGTGGGGAGTCCAGATATTTATAGTACAGATATCCAATCAGTGAGCAGCAGGAAATTCCATCATTAATTGGTTACATAATCTCATTTCGTTAAAATGTAATCAAATTCCACATATATTAAAAATTATGATCTACCTACATGATATTAAACTCGGTTAGAAATGTATCCTGTAGAATATATAACTCTAAACACGATATTTTGATCGAAAATACATGACCGCTGGGAGTTATGGGAAATGTAGTTGTCAAAAAATGGGCTCTGATGCCCATATAAGGAGTTCCGCCGGAAATTAAACCAATAAACAGATCTAAGGGAATCACAAATATCATATTAAATTTAGGTGATAGATGGCTGGGCAGGGCATCTTTATACATCCAGACTACACAGTATCAAGAGTAAATCACATAGAAGTTTAGAGTCCGCAATTTTTTCCGTGTTTGTAAAACGTCGCCGAGACTTCTGGGGGATGTAGTTCTATTACATGATTCCGGTATCCAAATAAGGAGATCCGCCGGAAGTTGAGTGGCGATCACTGATCCGTATGCTCCGTCCTGCAGTGATAATGCCGGAAATGACGTCGCGGCAGTGTCCTCTCTTTTGTAGGGATCATAGGATATGTAGTTTAGTTGCAGACTTCTGTGCCGGAAGTTGAGTGGCAATCACTGATCCATGTGTTCCATCCCGCATTGATAATGCCGGAAGTGACGTCGCGGCAATATCATCACTTTCGGAGGGATCATGGGATATGTAGTTTAGTTGCGGACTTCTGTGTAGTTTATTCTCCGTGAAGCTGGAGTTTTTTTCCTTCATTCATAGATGCCCAACTAGCAATTTAAACAGGATAAACAGATGTTACTGTTCATATTGACAGATGGATATAACACATCAAAATCAAAGCGAAATAGACAAATAGCATCATTAATATTAAACAGATAAGTGTTGTTTCCAACCGATGACATACATGGTTTTACAAGAAAAGTAGCATGTTTTTATAAGAACCATTTGAGCTCAAAATCGCAGTTTAAACCATGGGGATTTAGAGTTCCATAGGTAAAGATATATTGCATCTCCGATTTTGCAAGCTTAGAGGCCAGATCTTTATGGCGTTTATTTTCTTGGATTTGTTTAATCCCATAAAATCCCATCACATTAGTAATATTACAGTTATGTTTAGACTGGAAATGAGCAGAAAGTGAATGGGTGGGTAATCCCTTTTTAATATTTCTAACGTGCTCCCCAAGACGGACTTTTAATGACCTACTCGTGCGTCCTATATAAAATAGGTTGCAACTACATTTGATAGCGTAAACTACATTCTTGCTATCACATGTTATGAAGTCATTGATGACATGATTTTTTCCATTAATTATAATGTTCTCAATTTTGTTTTTTCCTTCACTTTTAATGGATCTGCAACCAATGCAGTTTCCGCATCTATAGAAACCTTTCGAGGTTATCCTAGGTGTACTTTTACAGGAGGGTAACATACTAGAAACTAGCTTCTTTTTGAGGTTTGGGGCTTTCCGATAGATATGAACGGGTTTTGAGGGTACAAGAGATCCAATGACTGGGTCCTTCTTCACCAGGCCCCAATGTTTTTTCAAGATATTCTCTATTTCCCTATGTTGTTGGTTAAATTCCGTGATGAAGGCCCATTCATACGTATGGTTTTTATCCTTGTTTTTTCTGGATCTTATATCCAGTAGATCTCTGCGGTCGATGGTTTTGGCTTCCATTAAAGCCCTCTCAACCGTGATCTTTTTATATCCACATGCAGTGAATTTTTCACTCATTTCTTTTGCCTGGGACTCAAAAACCTCAAGTTCTGTGCAGTTCCTTTTTACCCTTTTTAGTTGGCTCATTGGAATTGAATCCAACCAGTTGTGGTGATGACAACTTTTTGCTGATATATATGATCCTGAGTCAGTGGGTTTTGAATAGGTCTTGGTATGTAGCTGATCCTCCTTCACATAAATAGTTATATCCAAGAAATGTATAGTCTCTGTACTCTTTTCAAATGTCAGAACGATATTCTTATCATTTGTATTTAGCAGAGTACAGAAAGTGTCGAGCATAGCGGCATCTCCCCTCCAGAGGAAGAATATGTCGTCTATGTAACGGGCATAGGACACCAGATTCGCTCCATATGGATTGTTAGACCATATGGTGTTCAATTCCCACAATCCTAGGAAGAGATTGGCATAGCTAGGAGCGAATCTGGTGCCCATAGCCGTCCCAGTCTTTTGAATAAAAAACTGGTCTTGGAACAAGAAAAAATTATTATTAAGGATAAACCTGATGCCCTCTATTATCATCTCCCTGAGGTCCCCAGTGTAATCTGACCCCTCAAGGAAATGAGAAATCGCCTCCACACCGTCATCATGATTGATGATGGTGTAGAGGGAGCCCACATCGGCGGTCACCAAGATATCTCCCTTTTCCCACTTTATTGATTCCAGGAGTTTGAGAAAATCTTTGGTGTCTTTTAGGTGGGATTTATTTTGAGTTACCATGGGCTGCAGAAGGTGATCAATAAATCTGGATAGGTTTGAGGATAGAGACTGAACACCCGATATTATAGGTCGTCCTGGGGGATTTGTGGTGCTTTTGTGTACTTTGGGCAGTACATATATAACTGGCACCGTAGGTTCATCAATTAAGATAAACTTTGCTTCTTTAGAGTTAATGGTGCCCAATTTTTCATATTTATCAACATAATTCTTTAATTTTGATGAAATGGTATTGGAAGGGTCATACCTGAGTTTTTTATACGTCTCTGTATTGTTTAATTGCCGTAGGACTTCTTTCTCATAGTCCGCCAAGTCCATCAGAACCACCCCCCCCCCCTTTATCGGAGGGTTTGATAACTATTTCTTTGAGTTTCTTTAAATCTTGTAATGCCTTTCTTTCTTTGAAAGTAAAATTTTGGGGTTTCTTTGGTTTGGTCTGGAGTTTTTCCAAATCTCCAAGGACCATGGCACCAAAACTTTCAATAAAAGGGCCTTGGATATGTTTAGGATAAAAAATTGATCTAGGCTTAAAGGGGGTGGCTGTGGGTATGTCTGTCTCTATGCTTTCTTCTTGGTTAGCAAAAAATTTCTTAATTGAGAGTTTTCTCAGGTACCGTTGCACATCCAAATAAATCTCAAAGGCATTTATAGAGTTAGACGGGGCGTATTTCAGACCCTTCTGTAAGACAGATTCTTCGCTGTCAGTTAACACATGTGAGCTGAGATTGAATATTTTAGTTGTGCAAATACCTTTAGTTTCCTTGTCTATATTGGGAGCCCCATCTTCATTTATGATCTTTCCCTTTTTTGACTTACACTTCTTTTTTCTTTTTCTTTTCCCTCTATGGGATTTAGAGATCCCCCCTCTTTTTCCTCTCTTTGGTTTATTTAGTGTTACCGACGTCGATTTCGGTACTGTCGGTCCTCTAAAAAACGTTGTTCCACATCTGCGGCTCTTTCCAATGGAGAGAAACGATTCTCTGTCCATCTTGGTGTTCTCTCATTATTTTCATATCTATTCCTTTTTTCCTTTGGAGGATAACTCCTCCATTCAGGTGTCACTTCCCTAAACTCCCTATTTGTTTCTCTTTGAGGGCCCCATGGTCTCGCATTATTTGTTAAAAGTCTGTTGTTTCTTTCTTTTCTTTCATTTCTATCAGTAGGTCTATTATAAGCTGATTTCCTTCTTTGGGGTTTCCTAGTCTGTAATACTTCCTTCTGACTAGTAGATACATCCTGAGTTTGTCTGGAGGTATCATTTATTTCATTCACCTGATTATTTTGTGAGGTTTGTTCAGCCTTATCTCTATTAAATTTTTTAAATTTTTTTTCTATCAATTGTTTTTGAGCTCGTTTTAATTTGACCTCAATCTCCTTTTCTAAGGATTTGTAATCCTCTGATTCTGAAAATGGGGATGCCAAAGATTTATATTCAGCAATCTCCAAGTCCAGTTTACTAAGTTCTTTTTTCCTCTCCCTAATCACCAACTTAATTAAAGTCATAGAGCAATTTTTTATGGTATTTTCCCAATCTTTCTTAAAGTCCTCATTTGCAGTATTAAATGAAGAAATTTTGTTGATTTTCAGACCTCGAGGTATCAGATCATGGGAAAGGTATTTTTCTAGGGTGGCAATTTCCCACCAAACTTTGCTCTCCTTGAGGAGAGTATTTTCCAATTTTTGCATGATCTCATCTAGGTCAAAATCAACAAGATTTAAGGGTACATTTTCGCCCCCAAACAATTTTTCAAAAGTTTGCATACGTTCTTCTCTTAAAGAAAACATCATGAAAAAACAAACAACAAATATGCAGCCGGTCGGGCAGACCGTTCAGAGGTGATAAGGATACACTCAAAAGAAAAAGAAATTTTCTGAACCGTTAGCCCGTGTGGCGCAATGCAGCCCGTCCACTAAAAAATACCAGAGTAAAAATCACCAAATTTTACAAAAATAACATACAATTGAAAGAGAAAGGTGGTATCTATCTATGTACAGGGCGCAGAAAATTAATGGTTAAGTAGAATACATCCCTTTTGTTATTGAGGAAATGATATGTCCTTCGTAGCAGTCCAGATTTCTCTGATTAATTCTTCCTCCTCTCATGGAATCATATGGTGTCCCCGATGTGCATGAAAAACAGAATTGAAGGAAAGATGTGTAGGACAATTTCACACCAATTCGATAGTTTCCACAATTCAGGACAATAAAAGGGCGTACCCCACTCACACAGAGACAGGTGAGTGGAAACCCATAAAGGTATCTTTTGAAATAGACTCTTCAAAAATATTAGCCTGGATCTTGGAAGCGTACCAGAAACTCACAATGGTAAAATGACGATGAATCACATAAAGGTATCTTTTTTAAGGAATTATTTTGAGGTCTGTCAGATGCGTACCCCAACTTACACAATTTGTAGCTGGAACATATACATAAAGGTATCTTTCAAACACAAAATTCCTTTTATCATCAAAAGGATGCGTACCACAACTCACTGGATATATGAATATTCAACTCCTATCAAGGTATCTTTATCCACGATCACATTAGGTTTGTTCAACGCCGGATACACGATAAAAACCAGGAAAAGAGAATTCCTCTTTGTTTGATTAAAACAGAGGATTTATTTTCCAAATACATCAAGAACAAAAACAAAAAAGGTAAACCGTATTTTTCTTCATAAAAAATTTGATGAACAGCAGGACTAAAAGCTCATATAATAAAAGTCAATCCAATTCTGGTCATCCAAAACTACTCACAGTACCAATTGTTCAACGCGTTTCGGTCTTTAACAGGACCTTTATCAAGAACTGTCTGTACTGTGGGGAGTCCAGATATTTATAGTACAGATATCCAATCAGTGAGCAGCAGGAAATTCCATCATTAATTGGTTACATAATCTCATTTCGTTAAAATGTAATCAAATTCCACATATATTAATAATTATGATCTACCTACATGATATTAAACTCGGTTAGAAATGTATCCTGTAGAATATATAACTCTAAACACGATATTTTGATCGAAAATACATGACCGCTGGGAGTTATGGGAAATGTAGTTGTCAAAAAATGGGCTCTGATGCCCATATAAGGAGTTCCGCCGGAAATTAAACCAATAAACAGATCTAAGGGAATCACAAATATCATATTAAATTTAGGTGATAGATGGCTGGGCAGGGCATCTTTATACATCCAGACTACACAGTATCAAGAGTAAATCACATAGAAGTTTAGAGTCCGCAATTTTTTCCGTGTTTGTAAAACGTCGCCGAGACTTCTGGGGGATGTAGTTCTATTACATGATTCCGGTATCCAAATAAGGAGATCCGCCGGAAGTTGAGTGGCGATCACTGATCCGTATGCTCCGTCCTGCAGTGATAATGCCGGAAATGACGTCGCGGCAGTGTCCTCTCTTTTGTAGGGATCATAGGATATGTAGTTTAGTTGCAGACTTCTGTGCTGGAAGTTGAGTGGCAATCACTGATCCATGTGTTCCATCCCGCATTGATAATGCCGGAAGTGACGTCGCGGCAATATCATCACTTTCGGAGGGATCATGGGATATGTAGTTTAGTTGCGGACTTCTGTGTAGTTTATTCTCCGTGAAGCTGGAGTTTTTTTCCTTCATTCATAGATGCCCAACTAGCAATTTAAACAGGATAAACAGATGTTACTGTTCATATTGACAGATGGATATAACACATCAAAATCAAAGCGAAATAGACAAATAGCATCATTAATATTAAACAGATAAGTGTTGTTTCCAACCGATGACATACATGGTTTTACAAGAAAAGTAGCATGTTTTTATAAGAACCATTTGAGCTCAAAATCGCAGTTTAAACCATGGGGATTTAGAGTTCCATAGGTAAAGATATATTGCATCTCCGATTTTGCAAGCTTAGAGGCCAGATCTTTATGGCGTTTATTTTCTTGGATTTGTTTAATCCCATAAAATCCCATCACATTAGTAATATTACAGTTATGTTTAGACTGGAAATGAGCAGAAAGTGAATGGGTGGGTAATCCCTTTTTAATATTTCTAACGTGCTCCCCAAGATGGACTTTTAATGACCTACTCGTGCGTCCTATATAAAATAGGTTGCAACTACATTTGATAGCGTAAACTACATTCTTGCTATCACATGTTATGAAGTCATTGATGACATGATTTTTTCCATTAATTATAATGTTCTCAATTTTGTTTTTTCCTTCACTTTTAATGGATCTGCAACCAATGCAGTTTCCGCATCTATAGAAACCTTTCGAGGTTATCCTAGGTGTACTTTTACAGGAGGGTAACATACTAGAAACTAGCTTCTTTTTGAGGTTTGGGGCTTTCCGATAGATATGAACGGGTTTTGAGGGTACAAGAGATCCAATGGCTTCTAACAGCGATACAGGAACCCGACAGAGTGGCTGTTATCAAGTGTAAAGCACATACATATAGCCATGACCCAGTATCACTTGGTAACAGCCGAGCAGACGAAGCTGCTAAGTTAGCAGCTGGTACCCCCAGACAGACAGACACCACACAACTGATGGTATTTAATACTGTCAACACACAGAAATTGTGTGAAATGCAAAATTTGTGTTCCACTCAGGAAAAGGCAGTTTGGAGGTCAAAAGGATATGGCCAGGAGTCCTCAGGACTCTGGACAGATGGACAGGGTAAACCAGTGGCACCCAGAGCATACCTTCCAAGTTTGGCTGAAGCAGCACATGGGCTGACTCATCTGGGCAAGGAAGGAATGTGCAAGTTGGTAAGAGCATATTGGTGCGCCCCAGGATTTTCTTCCCATGCGGGAAAAAGAGCAATGTCATGCTTCACCTGCTTGAGGAAGAATATCGGAAAGGCAATACCAACAGAACCATCTCATATCCCACCTACAGGCGGCCCTTTTCAGGTAATACAAATTGATTTCATACAATTACCCCCTTGTCGAAATTTGAAATATGTACTTGTTTGTATAGATGTGTTTTCAAATTGGGTCGAAGCATTTCCTGCGGCCACAAATACCGCAATGTTTACTGCTAAGAAAATTGTGCAGGAATTTGTGTGTAGATACGGTATCCCCAGAATAATTGAAAGTGATAGGGGTACCCATTTTACAGGTGAAGTCTTTCAAGGAATGTGTAAGTTGATGGGAATTGATAGTAAGCTGCACACTCCGTACTGCCCCCAGGCGAGTGCGAAAGTAGAATGAGTGAACAGCACTATTAAAAATAAATTGAGCAAAGTTATGGCAGAAACAGGATTAACATGGCCAGAAGCTTTACCCATTGTACTATACAGCATCAGAACCACTCCCAGGTCCCCTCTTAATCTGTCCCCTTTTGAAATTCTGTTTGGTCGACAACCGCATGTTATGATTAACCCTCAGGATGATTTGAAGTGTAACAATGAAGTGACTGTAAAATACCTGGTTAACATGAGTAAACAGCTAAGGAATCAGAATGACAATCTGAAATTAGTGATTCCTGATTTGCCAGATAGTAATTGTCATGACATTGAACCTGGGGATTATGTAATGATACGGAATTTTCTACGCTCAGGTTGCCTTATTGACAGATGGGAAGGACCATACCAAGTCTTATTGATTAGCACGACAGCATTGAAGGTTGCCGAGAGAGAGACTTGGGTTCATTCGTCCCATTGTAAGAAGGTTGCTGATCCAGAGAGGTCCCGTGATAAAGAACAGACGGTAGAGGAAGTTGTATCACTGGAGTGTCTGTTTCAGGAGGACTGAGACGGCACCTGAGCATTGAAAATAATAAGATCGGAGGCAGTTGTCGATCCCCTGTTCCCTTTTATTGTTTTTCTCCACTTCCCATCCCATCTCCCTCAATTATTTCTTTCCCCCTTCTCATTCTTCTCCATTTCCTCCTATACGATGGACTTGCCCCAAGAGACTGTGATCCGGATTTTCCTGTTGACCATGATGTTGACCAGAGCAGTCTGTTCCGGCGAGAGTACCATGGAGGTCGAGAGAGGTTCTGGAATGGGTTCTGATGACAAAGATGGAGGCGTAGTTTTCCAAGAACAACATAACCAACAAGCAAAGGCGAGTATCAGAAAACGATCCGATAGCATTGACCATAGAAGGAATTGTGAAGGATTGTTAGCTGAAGAAAATTGTATCTGTAGGCATTGTAACAATGTAGTTGAGGATGGGTGCATCAAGAAATGCCAATCCAGTTTTAATATCCATATGGATAGGCATCCATTGAGTGACTATCACTCCTTAGTGGGTAAAGTACTAAATCAGACAGACTGTTGGGTATGCTCTCAAGTACCTCAAGGTCACAGCAAGTCAGGACTAGTACCATTTCCTTTAAAGATAGGGGAGGTACTTGAGTTAAGTGGTGGGAGGCCGGTGGACAAGAGGTTTAATATCTCTAGTCCTCCTAGTTTGAAGCTCCACCAATACCATGTAGATAGGTCTTTAGTGTGCTTTAACATTTCCAATCCCCGAAAGCTGGGAAATTGGGAAGTGTCATGGAATAACAAAACCATGACATTCTCACATAGAGCCGATGGATTGCCTACAGATACAGAACTTATACGCCACTTAGCCGGTAGTGGAAGATATTTTCGATATAGGTATACCCTAGGAAGTAGAACCATGAGAGTTGGAGAGGTATCACCAGGATACTGTGCACATATCGTACAAACCGATATGTGTACTAAACAGATGGGAGAATTAGGGTTAGGAAATTTCATATGGAAAATGTGTAATATGGTTATGTCCTACTCCGTCCCATATGTGCTCCCCGATGATGCATATTTCATATGCGGGAGGAAGGCGTATAAGTGGCTTGCCCTAAACTCAGAAAGATTATGTTATATTGGAAAAGTACTGCCTGAGGTAATGACTGTATCACATACTAAAATGAAAGATATTCACCGCGGTGCCCAGGCTCCTTATACTCACACTCATTACGAGCACATCGTTAAACGTCATCTAATAGAAAAAACAGAGCATCCGGCCTCTGACCTGATCCATGAATCCACCGGGATTCAAATCTTACTCGCGTTAGATATCACCCGCACTGCCAGGGGAGTGATGAATTATAGATACATATCAGCGCTTGCAAATTTATTAGACAATATCACTGAAATGTATGACGACACTTTTAGGTATACCGGGAGGGAGCTCCAAGCTTATAAAACAGAACTGGTTCAGCATAGGATGGTTCTTAATTATCTCACAGCAGTGACAGGCGGATATTGTGTCACACTGGCAACGCAGTACGGTGTAAAATGCTGCATTTATATTACGAATAGCACCGAGGATCCGGTCGAGGTCATAGACCAAAAGATGGACGACATTCTCCAATTAAAGTGGGAATTCCTCAGGAGACACAATCTCACCCTTGCTGCTGTGGGTAATGAGCTGACCGGTTGGGTGTCATGGTTGAACCCGCGAAATTGGTTCTCTGGTTTAGGAGAATGGGCTCAAGGAATTATAATGGATGTAGGGAAATTTCTTCTGTGTATCTTGGGTGTCGTCATATCGATTGGTTTGATATTTAGATGCGTTCAGGCTTTGACGAAGTGTAAACGGAGTACTAAGGTGATGAGTCTAAGGAGTGAGGACACTATAATTCCAATGGATTTGATTTACGACCCAACGATAGAGACAATGGGGTAAATTTACTAAGCTCCCGATTTTGACCGAGATGGCGTTTTTTCTTCAAAGTGTCATCTCGGTAATTTACTAAACACTAATCACGGCAGTGATGAGGGCATTCGTAATTTTTTGCAAGTCCAAGTAAAAAATTACGAATCAATACACCATTGGTCAAATTACGCCTGTTTAGATATGAATCTCGGTCATTTACTAACCATTCGTAATTGTAATTGCTGCCGCGAAAATGCATTCGCGGCCGCGAAAAATTACAATTCGTATTTTTTTCCTAAAAAAAAACGCGCCAGCCTTTGAAAACCGCGTTTACATGTGTACTCAATTATCCATTACTCACACCTGAATGTTTGGCCCTATAAAAGTGTTTCAGGCACATTCTGAACTTCTCTCACTCTGAAATGGCTGCTGTGGTGTGTGCCACTGATTTTTTGTTTGCTGTGGGATACCTTAGACTGCTCCATGAGGCTACCAGGAATCAGGCCCAGGTAAGTGAACATGGTCAACAGGTTGTCCAGGTACCGCGGAGGCTGCGCCAGCCTCGTTTTTTTAGAGGGCGTTTAAACTTAAATGCATTGTCCGATGATAGGGTCATACAGATGTTCCGCCTAAATAGAACCAACATTTTCCACCTGTATGACCTTGTCAAACTGGGCATAGACCCTGAGACAGCACGCTCACGCTCTGTCTCAGGCCTGCACAAACTCCTGGCTGTGTTACACTTTATGGCTACTGGGAGCTTCCAGGCTGTGGCAGGCGACGTCATTGGTATCTCACAGCCCACCTTTTCTAGATATTTGATGCAGGTGAGTCTAAAAATACATATGCGGTTATGTCTAAGTGTTGCTTCTGGAAGTTGAAACAACACAGTATTGTAGAGAATACCTAACATGACACTCACCTTAGCTTCTTTAATGTCCACTCAGGTTTTGGATGTGTTGGAGCCACACATTAAAGCCTCAATCTGCTTCCCTACCGAGGAGTCGGAGTGGAGTGCTGTCAGGGTAGCTTTCTATGAGCTTGCTGGCATGCCCAATGTGCTGGGGGCCATAGATTGCACACACGTTCAGCTGAGATCACCTAAGGGCCGCCAATATATATATACTAATAGGCATCTGGCACAATCAACTAATGTCCAGGTGGTCTGTGATGCAAACATAAAAATTATGAGTGTTGTTGCAGGTTACCCTGGTGGCTGCCATGACTCCTTCATCCTCAGTCAGTCATCGCTCTTTGATAAATTTGAGGATGGACAAATGCCTGATGGCTGGCTGTTGGGTATGTTTTAAATGTTTTGTGTGTATGTCTTTTAACCACAAACTAGAGTTTGGATGAGGTGAAAGAATAATCTTACATATGTACTAATGTTGACTATATATGTTTTTCAGGTGATGGGGGTTACGGCTGCTACTCTTGGCTCCTTACTCCATTGTCCCAACCTGATTCTCCTGCTGAACACAGTTACAATCATGCACATAAGGCTACGCGGAATGTGATAGAAAGATGTTTTGGTGTGCTGAAGTCACGTTTTCGGTGTCTGGATAAATCTGCCGGCCTTTTGTTGTATAGTCCCTCAAAGGTGACTAGAATTGTGTTCTGCTGCTGTTTTCTCCATAATCTGTGTTTAAGTCAACATCTGGCACATGATGAGGGAGAAAGCAGTCAGCAAGCAGAGGAGTTAGATCCATCTGGTGACAGTGTGAGTACAAATGTAGGGAGGCAGGTACGTCAAGAAGTGATCCTGCGATATTTTACAGGTCAGTTTTATTAGGCTGTAATTATCCTTGACTAAACACTTTGCACTACTTTCTATTGTGTGTTTTGTAACTTACTGTTTGTTGTTTAGAGTGGAGTGTACATTGTGCTTAGTTTATGCTAAAAAAACATTTTCAGTCATTTCCCATGAAAAACATACATACATACAGAGCAGCTTCGACAATGTTGGAGACGGACACAGGAAGTTGTGTGTTTGTCAAATACAAAATTTTATTTGTTAAATAACATTGTTGTTATTTTTTGCGCTTGTGTGTGCTGGGTGCTGGATCACTGGCACGTGCTCTTGAGGAACGCCGAACAGGGGAGGTTACTGGCGTTTGGATAGGGGTCGTGGTCCCCGAGCTGGAGTTTACTTGCTGAGCTCCCATCAAAGAAATATTGCTGCTCAAATTATTTAGGCTGGCAATCAGCTGAGTATTAGTAGCAGTGTGGCTGGCTACAATCCTGGATAAGGACTCATTCACCACTTGATTGTGTTGAATGAGCTGAACGAGTGCCTGCTGATGGCGCTGTTGCTCATCTATGATGCGGGATAAATGTGCAAGCATTTGGCTGTTGTCAGCCCTAATTTGCTCCATTGAGGTAGCCATTCGCCCTACTTGTACTATCAGTCTGCCCGAGTTGCGACTAATACGCGGTAGATGATGGGGCAGACTGGCAAGGTGTTGTGTATGTGCGGTCAGGCTGGCATTGCTTTGGGCCTGTTGGCTTGTCCAACTGGCCCAAAAATCATCTGGAATTTGGCTTGGGGGCGGAGCTTGTGCCAGTTGGGGACTGATGTATGCTTGGGGGTTATCCTGCAACTGTATTGGCTGGCTTGGCTCAACAGGTGTAAGTTGCAGTGTGATGGTTGGCTGTTGGTCTTGGCCCTGCTGGTCCACGTCGGCCATCAAGCTGTGCTCTGTATGGGGTGGGCAACATGCAATGTTTTATGTTTTAATTTTTATCAAGGATAATGCTACACATTACTACATTCATAATACTCCATTTTTGATTGTTTTACACTTGATTTTAACAACTTATAATGGTTTTTAGCTAATAAAAAATATATACCAACACAGGCGCAAACATAGACAGATTTGCATAATCCTCACCTAACTAACTCCCCTCCACAGCATTACACTGTTAGATTCCCTCCCCTGACCACGATATAGACTACTTACCTGTATAGTCCAGAGGAGCCGAGCAAGTAAGCCATCTACATACTGGACAGGTGCGAGGTGTGAACACTATAATGTTGTGGTTTTTTTATTAAAAACTTAATTGTATTCATATTTTTAATAAATGTGCACGTGTGTGTGCTTAATTTTTAAATAAATATGAACTTTTTAAAAAAAGATGTTGTTGAGAACATCCACTAAGACCTTATATAATATTTTTAAAGCTCCTTTAGCAATTGAAGACGGAACAACACATTGCTTGTTCGGGAAAACATGTAAACTCCAAACCAACTAACAACATATTAACTGTACTGTGTATATTATTGCTTATGTGTTTAATTTCTGATTTTACTCACCAGATAACTGAGGTGATCGGGGCTCATCACTCTGAGAACTCGCCAATAGTGCCAGTGGTGGCTGGGGTGACACTGCCGAAAGTCTTCGCCTGGGTGGGGATGATGGAGCCGCAGAATCCGAGCCAAGACGCCGTGTCTTACTTGGCCTCCTGGTACTTGGCCTCCTGGGTAAGTGGCCCAAGCCCTGTGATGGGCGCCTTTCAGGAGGTCGGCTTCCAGAAGCAGAACCTATGTGCAAATTAAAAAATTAATATTTTGTACTTCTATGTGTTTTCAGAATATGTGACTACAGTGAAGACTTACCTGCAATCCCAGCCTCATCCTGACTTGTCTGAGGCCTGTCTGGGCGGCTGGTCTGTGTGACTGTTGAAAAAGGGAGCCAAACATTATTACCATGCTTTGTGTAAAAACAACCACTGCAAAGCATTATTGTACTGTAACCATCTATTAGGGATTGTTTAAACAAATTATTTACGCTTAAGAGCTTCTAGCTTCATGATTTTGAGTAGAATATCCAAATGTACATGATGTGGCACACAATAAATATGTTACATTTTTGATTTTTGACTCATATATTGCAGAGATTGACTACTTGCAAATGTTTTAAAAATGTAATGTTGCTAAAATTGCACCGCTTTTATTTATTTTTTAAAAAAAAACATTTTTCAAAAAGCAGACAACACACATGTTCAAGCATTATCGCCAAAAAAAAAAAAAAAAAAATCGCTTTAATTTATAAAAAACAGTGCACATGTTTTTGCACTAAATATAATTGAATAAATAGCCTAGGCAAGGTGAAAAATGCACATTCTAAACACAAACACACCTTAAGGGAGCATAGGCCTGCATTATGTTTTTTTAAAAAAAAGCATCCTTTACCCTTTAAAAATGACATTTTCAACATTTAGTGGACATTTTTAAAACAATATAACAAATCAAACTTACCATCCTGCGTGGGTCGGTCCGAATCCCGGACATGAGTAGCAGACACCACTTCGGCAGGAATCAATGCCCGCACAGGCTCCTCCCAGTCCCGATAACTTGCACGGAAAGGTGGCCCACCTCCGGTTTTACGTGCCGATTTGGCCTCTTTGGCCATCTTGGCCTTGACACGCCGCTTAATATCATAAAATCGCTTGCGGCACGTGTCCTCAGTCCGCCTCACCACACCCTCACTATTCACAGCAAGTATGACTTGACCCCACAGGACAGACTTCCTGCGGGAGGACACCTTGCCAGCATCCTGACCAAACAATTGGCGATGGTGCTTCATCAACTCACGCACCAAAGCCATGTTTTCAGCATAGCTGAACTTTATATTCCTGCCAGTCTTGGTAGTGGTGCGTGGCTGCGGAGCCACAACACCATCACTATCACTGGAAAATACAGCAACAGGCACCCCCTCCTCCTCCTCCTCACTAACCTCCTCCCTCTCACTACCCCCCTCCACCTCACTATCAGCCTCCACCTCACTACCAGCCTCCACCTCACTACCAGCCTCCACCTCACTAACCTCCGCCACCACACTGACCTCTGAGTCGGACATGACAAACAACAAAAAACACTTAAAAATCAAAACACAAAACACACTCCTCCACTACTCCTACTACACACCACACAGCCAACACACACGCTCACTCACTCACTCACTCACTCACAAACAATGACAAAAGACTGTAAAAAAAATACAAGGACAAAAAAATAGACAAACTGTGAAAAAACAATACTACAAATATCACAAGACTACTAACACACACAGTACAGCACTCAACAATCACCAAACTCCTCTCCAAATCCACCAAAAACTCCACCAAACTCACCAACTCCAAATACACCTTCCTCTCTCCTCTCCACTAGCTAAACCCACGAGGTGCGGAGTGTTTGGGGCGGTTTTATACTAATATGCACAGACACTCCTCCTTCACGAATACAACCAATCACGGCCGCGTGACGTAAACGAAACTTAGGAGTAAAAACGCGGCAGCAATTTCCAAATCACTGCCGTAACAGACTTGTGACGCAGTCGTAAAAAAAAACTCAACAACGCGGCCGCGAAATAGCAAACGCGGCCGCAATCTATAGCAGAAAAGCACGAATGACATCGACATCGGAAGATACGGAAAATACGAATACGACAGCTTAGTAAATTAGTCGTAATCAATTCAAAAAGTTGCAATTTTGCACTGTCGATGTCATTCGTGATTGAACTTGGACATGATTTTGGAAAATACGAATCTTAGTAAATGTACCCCAATGTTGTGATGAAAATGTGATTCCATGGTCCGTTTCTTTCACCCGTTTCTCCTTTGTTTCTCTCCAAGGTAAAAAGACATCCGCTTGGAAGAAGAATTTGACAACCTTTTACACAGACAAATGATGGACTATGCCATAGACCCCCCATATCCCTAGTGACTTTAATTTTACGCTAGCCCAACACTTTTTGTAAGTCTATGGACATTGATAAAGCTTTGCTTGCATTGATTGGCAAAAGCACAAAGAGACTACAGTCAACATGTACATCGAGACAAGACAAGACAAGACCTCAATCGGAAAATGTATATTAAACTCACATAGTTTATCACTGCATTTACCATACTTGTTCTTTATCTTCATCTCTACAACCTTCAGGTACTGACACACATAGTCGATAGGGAATACAGGCACAGATATCAGCACCCACATATCCCCCCTACTCATGTATCATCAACTAAAATGTGCTCCCCCATTTTGTTGCAACCAAAGCCGAAAAGAGCTCGGTAAAGTTTGACAGCCCATCCACAGACCCTTAATACGGGATAAGAAGGAATTCAAATGTATACTTCGCAATACCTCGAAGCTTGATTTAAAACACGTATGGCACGATGATACATGACCCCCCAAACATGGATTCATACACACATGCTTCTGCTATCTCACTAGGTCATACCCTTTTCCTACCTTCTCCTCTCCTCCCCTACCCAACCATAGAAATGTATTTACACATGACATTTATTTTTCTCTTTTTTAAATGTTTTAGAAAGTGGCAGTTATTGGTGACTGCCAAAGGGTGGACTGTCAAAGTCAGAAAAATATCATGATGCACATTGCCATATTTGCACCTCATGCGTGTCCCCGCTGCGCGTGCATGAGCCCTCCCGTGCGTGCGTATACTCGTTGTTGCGTGCACCCGCGGGCGCACGGTATGCGCATTTACGGTAGAGTTTGTGTACGTCTAGCGGGCGACTCAATCGTAACATATTTTAACCATATAATGTATTTTGTAGATTATGGTCCCTTTGATAGAATCTGAAAGTTTAGTTAATATAGCATGTTTATAGACAAAGAGATCCCTCTTTGTCTGATACGAAGGGTCAGACAGGGGTTATACAGTGGTGTTTAGTATCCATCGGAAGAGTATTTAATTAGCAATATTCCGGTGTTGGTATGAAGCGGATTAATCGCTCGTGCGAATAGTTATGGACATAAGAAGTTTATGGACATTTACTGTATTTGCACTTTATTACACATGCGGCGGGAAACCCAGTTTCCCACCCACCTGAGCAGTTAGGAATAGTCACAGCCCACCTGTATGAACCAACCTATGACCTTTTGTTATAATGCGAAGACGAATTCCTGTGTCCACTGAACAATAAGAATATAGGGACCATTGTACTGTATTGTGTGTAGTGTATAAAAGGACAAGCCGATCTGGGCCAGCTCTCTATTCTCTTCAACGGTTCTCATCACTGATAATCGGGAGCTGGATATCCAGAAAGGTGCATGCGATTGTTTCCCCTTGTGCGTAAGTTTCTCTGCAACCATATTGTCTTTATTGTTATTATAAGCCACTCTCTCTCTCTCTCTCTCTCTATCTCTCTCTCTCTCCTTTCCCCTTAAATGTAGTTGTATCTTTATTGTATTTTATGTAGTGATTCGGTTAGGTATTCTATGTTATTTTGGTAGTGTATAACTTGTAATGTGTATTCTTTTGCAAAGTGAATGCTCATTCTCTTCCTTAAAGGCGTTAGAACCTTAGACCGGTATTAGAGTATTTATTATATTGCTAAGGGGTTCTCAGAGCGTCACATACGCTCATACAGCTTTTAAACTAACAAGGTTACACTGTGTTGCATTTACACCTTATCACTGCACAAGGGTTTACAGTATTAGTATTGTTTATGGTATAGTTATAAAGGTTTAACTCTGTGAGCGTCAGCGCCGCTAGTGATCTCCTCGTGGTCTCGAGCGTCCGCTACACTGATAGCGTATCATTACGTTAGTCGGCAGCCTATAGCGTGCTTGCCTGTACGCTCTTAGCCGTGAGCGAACGTGTCGCTCATGCGTCTCGACCACGGCTAAGCGTTTGTTACGCTACGTGCGTACTCTTACGGTATTCCATACGTCAATTGCGTATTGCTTTTTATGATTGGGAGAGGGGAAGAGAGGAGATGGTGGGAAATGTATGACCTAGTGGGATAGTAAGAGCATGTGTGTATGAAATCCATGTCTGAGGGGTCATGTATCATCGTGCCGTACATGTTCTAAAATAAGCTTCGAGGTATTGCTGTTAGGGTCTCCTGCCCTGTGCTGCCACGTCGTCATGGCAACCGGGAGACAAGTACTAGCGGAGTAACCTGAGCGCAGCTGATACTACGGTTCGGGTCTTTTGCTGTGCAGTGGTTACAGGCTCTGTGCACGGCAGGGGATCCGGTGCTGGTTTTTGTGCTCACAGTCTGTGAGGTCTGAGTGGGGCGTGGACAGCACCTGCTTTATAAACCCTCTTCTCATGTTAAGCAGATGCTGCTGAATCTTTGTTGGTTAGTTAGTTCCTGAAAGTTAGCCAGTACTGTGTAGCTTTGTATTTGTTGTTGCTTACTGCAAATAGGCCTGGGGATTTGGTACTACACTCTGCCAATCCAGACCTAGCAGTAAGACTGGAGTCAGTCGTTTAACTTGCTGGGGTTCTTTTGCTACTCTGTGAACTTAGCAAGTTTGCGGCTGTATTCTCAGACTTGCCTGCCTAAATCCTTTCTCACTGTGCAAGGTGTTCAGGTGTCAGCTTGGTGGCAGTAAGCTGAACCTGTGCACTGCAAGTGAGGATTAGGATTGTGGAGACTCTCCTTGTGTCTATCATTCCATCTCTGACCAAGGAGTTTACTGCCACACCCGTTGGTAACCCTTTAGGGTTTTGCTGTTGCCCTTAGCAACAGCATTTCGGGTTCTCTACGTATTAAAACACAACATCTTGCCTTTTCCATCTAAGCATTCCTAATACTAGGGAGACACCCAGTTTCTTAGCCTCTGGGCTTCTCTGTTCACTTTGTGTTTATTTCGTTACTCTATCACCTTCTGTGTACGTAATGTCATATTCCCCAGTCTGTCTGTGAGTTCATTTGTTTTGCATCCCTATCCATTCAGATACCAGTACATTCCTGCAGGCACTGGTGTGCATAACAGTTCAGACACCAGTACATTCCTGCAGGCACTGGTATGCATAACAGTTCAGACACCAGTACATTCCTGCAGGCACTGGTGTGCATAACAATTGCAAAGTATACATTGAATCCTTCTCATCCCGTATTAAGGGTCTGTAAATTGGCTAACAAACTCAACCGAGCTCTTTTTGGCTTTTTAGTTCCAACAAATGGGGTGCACATTAGTTGATGATACATGAAGGAGGAGAATATGTGAGTGCTAATATATGTGCCTATATTACCTGTCGACTATGTCTGTCACTACCTGAAGATATTAGAGATGAAGTAAAGAAACATGCATTATAAATGCATTTCGTATGATTATGTATGTTGTCGTCCTTGGGCGTCAGTTGGAGTCTTGTTGATGTCTTGTCTGGATTGCTGTATCTTTGCTGTAAATGGCAAGCAAAGCTCTTCAAGTGTCCATAAAAATGACAGTCTCTAAGGGTTCATCAATTGTCGGTGAAACAGTTCATCAATGGTCTGTATAATGGGTCATCAAATTCTTCTTCCGGGTAGATGTCTTTTTACCTTGGAGAAAAACAAAGGAGAAACGGGTGAAAGAAACGGACCGTGGAATCACGTCTTATCACAACATTGTCTCGATTGACGGGTCATAAATTAAACTAGTTGTTGTTACAATGCCCTCGCTCCTCAAACTCATTAATTTAGTACTTCGCTTGCAATTCATTAAGATTCGAACACATCTGAATACCAGACCAATCATTATGACAACTCCTAGGATACATAAGAGGAACTTCCCTACAGTAACGATAACATTTTGAGACCATTCTCCTAAACCTGAGAACCAATTGCGTGGGTTCAACCATGATACCCAGTTGGTCAGTTCATTACCCACAGAAGTAAAGGTAAGGTTGTGCCTCCTTCGGAACTCCCACTTCAATTGCAAGATATTGTCCATCTTTTGATCTATGACCTCTGTTGGGTCCTCAGTGCTGTTTGTGATATACGTACAACACTTTACACCGTACTGAGTTGCTAGGGTGACACAATACCCTCCTGTCACCGCTGTGATGTAATCTAGGACCATCCTGTGCTGGATCAGTTCCGTTTTGTAAGCTTGCAATTCTCTCCCAGTATACCTGAAGGTGTCATCATACATCTCGGTGATATTGTCTATCAGGTTCGCTAGCGCAGTAATATACCTAAAATTTATAACTCCTCTGGCGGTACGGGTGATATCTAGCGCGAGTAGGAGTTGAATCCCGGTGGATTCGTGGATCAAATCAGAGGCTGCATGCTCTGTCCTATCTATAAGGTGTCTCTTAACAATGTGTTCATAATGAGTGTGAGTGTAAGGAGCTTGAGCATTGCGGTGAACGTCTTTCATCTTTTCATGGGTAATGGTCATTACTTCCGGCAACACTCTTCCAATGTAACACAATCCCTCTGAGTTTGGGGCAAGCCACTTATACCCCTACCTCCCGCATATGAAATATGCATCATCGGGGAGAACATATGGGACAGAATATGACATTACCATATTGCAAACCTTCCAGGTGAAAAATCCTATCCCTAACTCTCTCATTTGTCTAGTACACGTATCAGGTTGTATGATATATGTGCACAGTATCATTGTGATACTTCTCCAACTCGCATAGGCCTACTTCCTAATGCGTACCTATATTGGAAATATCTTCCACTGTTGGCTATTTGGCGTATAAGCTCTATATCTATGGGCATTCTATCGGCTCTGTGTGAGAATGTCATGGTTTGGTTGTTCCATGTCACCTCCCAATTTCCCGGCTTTCGGGGATTGGAAATGTTAAAACATATGAGGGACCTATCCACATGGTATTGGTGGAGCTTCAAACTAGGAGGCCTAGAAATATTAAATTTCTTCTTGTCCACCGGTCTCACACCCCTTAACTCAAGTACCTCATCTATCGTTAAAGAGTATGGCACTAGTCCTGACTTTCTATGACCTTGAGGTACTTGTGAGCACACCCAGCATTCTGTTTGGTTTAAAACCTTACCCACTAATGAGTGATAGTCACTCAATGGATGACTGTCCATATCAATATTAATACTGGACTGACATCTCTGGATGCACCCATCCTCAGCTATGTTGTCACAATTCCTACAGATACAGTTCTCTTCAGCTAACAATCCTTCACAATGTCTATTAGTGTCATGGCTACCAGATCGTTTTCGGATACTCGCCTTTGCTCAGTGATTGCGTTGCTCTTGGAATTCTACAAATCCATCCTGGTCATCAGAACCCATTCCAGATCCTTTCTCGACCTCACTGGTACTCTCACCGAAACAGACTGCTCTGGTCAACAACAGGGTCAACAGGAAAATACGGACTGCAGTCTCTTGGGGCGAGTCCATCTTACAGGAGGAGAAAGAGAAAGTTGTAATGGGGGTACCGGAAATAATTGAAGGGAAAAAAACTTGTTACGATAATTTGTCCTCTAGTCTTGTTGTTCTTCTTGCTCAGTTGTCATCTCAAAGGTGCTGTCTCTCAGTCTTCCCAAAACAAACACTCCGGTGATACAATATTCTTTCCGAATCAGCGATCTTTCTGTAAGGAGCATAAATCTTGCATTACCATTTGTCTAACTGATGTGTGACATACCATCCGTAAATCATGAAAGAACAAAAAGAGAGAGAGAACACTAGAAAAAAAAATGTTGTCAGATTTCCGTTCACCATCAGGCTTTTTACACCAACATGTCCACCGGTATCTCTGCATAGTCTCCCCCACCAGTATTTCCACTCTACACCCTTTGCGTTTGGCCAGACACAACGATGCTGGTAAGACATACTGGGGTTGGGAAGACCTCTGAAAAGACCAAGTAGTCATGTGACGTTTGAGTTCTGCTGGTGAACGTCAGAGATGAAAAAGGAAACATTTAAAGATAAATCTGATAAAGCCTAATATTTATCTTACTTAAAACCCTCTAAAAGGTGAAAGAACACAGTACGCTATTGGCGTATGGTATACCGTAAGGGTACGCACGTTGCGTAACAATCGCTTAGCCGTAGTCGAGACGCTCGGGCGTCACGTTCGCTCACGGCCAAGAGATCACAGGCAGGCACGCTATAGGCTGCCGACTAACGTAATGATATGCTGCTAGCGTAGCGGACGCTTGGGACCACGAGGAGATTACAAGCGGCGCTGATGCTTACCGTGTTAAACCTTTATAACTATACCATAAACAATGTATTTATGCAATAAATCTTGGTGCAGTGATAGGGTGTAAATGTAACACAGTGTAACCTTATTAACTTGGAAACTGTACGAGCGTCTCCGACGCTCTGAGAATACATAGAAATATAATAAATACACAGATACCGGTATTAGGTTCTAACACCTTATATGAACATTCTATTTGCAAAAGAATAATACAATACAAGTCATACACTACCAAAATAACATTGACCACCTAACCAGAAAACTACACATGAAATACAATAGTAGTACAATAATACTTAAGAGAAAGAGAGAGAAAGAGGAGAAGAGAGAGAGAGAGAGAGAGATATGGCTCACAATAACAATAAAGGCAATATGGTTGCGGAGAAACTTACGCTCAAGGGAAACAATCGCATGCGCCTCTGGATATCCAGCTCCCAATTATCAGTGGTGAGAACCGTTGAAGAGAATAGAGAGCTGGCCCAGAGTGGCTTGTCCTTTTATACCCTACACATAATACAGTACAATGGTCCCTATATTCTTATTGTTCATTGGACACAGGAATTCGTCTTCGCATTATAACAAAAGGTCATAGGTTGATTCATACAGGTGGGCTGTGACTATTTCCAACTGCTCAGGTGGGTGGGAAACTGGGTTTCCCGCCGCATGGATAATAAAGTGCAAATAATAGTAAATGTCCATAAACTTCTTATGTCCATAACTATTCGCACGAGCGATTAATCTGCTTCAAACCAACACCGGAATATTGCTAATTAAATACTCTGCCGATGGATACTAAACACCACTGTATAACCCCTGTCTGACCCTTCGTATCAAACAAAGAGGGATCTCTTTGTCTATGAACATGCTACATTAACTAAACTTTCAGATTCTATCAAAGGGACCATAATCTACAAAATACATTATATAGTTAAAATATGTTACGAACGAGTCGCCCGCTAGACGCACATAAACTTTACCGTAAATGCGCACACCGTGCACCCGCGGGTGCCCGCAACGGCGAGTATGCGCACGCACGGCAGGGCTCATGAACGTGCAACAGGCACTCGCATGAGGTGCAAATATGGCAGTGTGTAGCGTGATATTTTTCTGACTTTGACAGTCCACCCTTTGGCAGTCACCAATAACTGCCACTTTCTAAAACATTTCAAAACGAGAAAAATATATATATATCATGTGTTAATATTTCTATGGTTGGGTAGGGGAGGAGAGGAGAAGGTGAGAAAAGGGTATGACCTAGTGAGATAGCAGAAGCATGTGTGTATGAATCCATGTTTGGGGGGTCATGTATCATCGTGCCGTACGTGTTTTAAATCAAGCTTTGAGGTATTGCGAAGTATACATTTGAATTCGTTCTTATCCCGTGGTACGGGTCTGTGGATGGGCTGTCAAACTTTACTGAGCTCTCTTCGGCTTTTAGTTGCAACAAAATGGGGGAGCACATTTTAGTTGATGATTCATGAATGGGGGGGAATATGTGAGTGCTGATATCTGTGCCTGTATTTCCTATCGACTATGTGTGTCATTACCTGAAGGTTGTAGAGATGAAGATAAAGAACAATTATGGTAAATGCAGTGATAAACTATGTGAGTTTAATATACATTTTCCGTTTGAGGTCTTGTCTTGTCTTGATGTACATGTTGACTGTAGTCTCTTTGTGCTTTTGCTAATAAACGTAAGCAAAGCTTTATCAATGTCCATAGACAAAGTGTTGGGCTAGCGTAAAAGTACTAGGGACATGGGGGTCTATGGCATAGTCCATCTGATGTCTGTGTACAAGGTTGTCAAACTTCTTCTTTAGTCCATCTGTTGTCTGTATACCGGGTCATCAAATTCCTCTTCCAGGCGGGTCTTTTTACCTTGGTGAGAAACAAAGGAGAAACGGGTGAAAGAAACGGACCGTGGAATCACATTTTCATCACAACAGTGTCTCTATCGTTGGGTCATAAATCACATCCATTGGAATTATAATGTCCTCACTCCTTAGACTCATCACTTTAGTACTCCGTTTACACCTCGTTAAAGTCTGAACGCATCTAAATATCAAGCCAATCGATATGACAACACCCAAGATACATAGAAGAAACTTCCCTACATCCATTATAACTCCTTGAGCCCATTCTCCTAAACCAGAGAACCAATTTCGCGGGTTCAACCATGACACCCAACTGGTCAGCTCATTACCCACAGCAGCAAGGGTGAGATTGTGTCTCCTGCGGAATTCCCACTTTAATTGGAGAATGTCGTCCATCTTTTGGTCTATGACCTCGACCGGGTCCTCGGTGCTATTTGTAATATAAGTGCAGCATTTTACGCCGTACTGCGTTGCCAGTGTGACACAATATCTGCCTGTCACTGCTGTGAGATAATTGAGAATCATCCTATGCTGAACCAGTTCTGTTTTATAAGCTTGGAGCTCCCTTCCAGTATACCTGAATGTGTCATCATACATTTCAGTGATATTGTCTAATAAATTTGCAAGCGCAGATATATATTTATAATTTATCACTCCTCTGGCGGTACGAGTGATATCTAACGCGATCAGGAATTGAATCCCGGTGGATTCACTGATCCGGTCAGAAACCGGATGCTCTGTTCTTTCTATCAGGTGCCTTTTAACTACGTGCTCGTAATTGGTGTGAGTATAAGGAGCTTGGGCACTGCGGTGAATATCTTTCATTTTAGTATGTGATACAGTCATTACTTCAGGCAATACTTTTCCAATATAACACAATCCTTCAGAGTTTGGGGCAAGCCACTTATACGCCTTCCTCCCGCATATGAAATATGCATCATCGGGGAGAACATATGGGACGGAGTAGGACATAACCATATTACACATTTTCCATATGAAATTTCCTAACCCTAATTCTCCCATCTGTTTACTACACGTATCAGTTTGTATGATATGTGCACAGTATCCTGGTGATACCTCTCCAACTCTCATGGACCTATATCCTAGGGTATACCTATATCGGAAATATTTTCCACTACCAGCTATGTGGCGTATAAGTTCTGTATCTGTTGGCATTCTATCGGCTCTGTATGAAAAGGTCATGGTTTGGTTATTCCATGACACTTCCCAATTTCCCGGCTTTCAGGGATTGGAAATGTTAAAACATACTAGAGATCTATCCACATGATATTGGTGGAGCTTCAAACTAGGAGGACTGGAGATATTAAACCTCCTGTCCACCGGCCTCCCACCACTTAGCTCAAGTACCTCCCCTATAGTTAAAGGGAAGGGCACTAATCCTGATTTGCTATGGCCTTGAGGTACTTGAGAACATACCCAACAATCTGTCTGATTTAACACTTTACCCACTAAGGAGTGATAGTCACTCAATGGGTGCCGGTCCATGTGGATATTAAAACTGGATTGGCATTTCTTGATACACCCATCCTCAACTACACTGTCACAGAGTCTACAGATACAGTTCTCTTCAGCTAACAATCCTTCACAATTTCTTCTATTGTCAATGCTACCAGATCGTTTTCTGATACTCGCCTTTACTCGGTGATTATGTTGTTCTTGGAAATCTACGCCTCCATCTTTGTCATCAGAACCCATTCCAGAACCTCTCTCAACCTCCATGGTACTCTCGCCGGTGTTAGGGTCTCCTGCCCTGTGCTGCCACGTCGTCATGGCAACCGGGAGACGAGTGCTAGCGGAGTAACCTGAGCGCAGCTGATACTCCGGTTCGGGTCTTTTGCTGTGCAGTGGTTACAAGCAGGGGATCCGGTGCTGGTTTTTGTGCTCACAGTCTGTGAGGTCTGAGTGGGGCGTGGACAGCACCTGCTTTATAAGGCCTCTTCTCAGATTAAGCAGATGCTGCTGAATCTTTGTTGGTTAGTCAGTTCCTGAAAATTAGCCAGTACTGTGTAGCTTTGTATTTGTTATTGCTTACTGCAAATAGGCCTGGGGATTTGGTACTACACTCTGCCAATCCAGACCTAGCAGTAAGACTGGAGTCAGTCGTTTAGCCTGCTGAGGTGACTTTTGCTATTCTGTGAACCCAGCAGGTTTGTGGCTGTACTTTCAGACCTGCATGCTTAATCCTCTCTCACTGTGCAGGGCGTCCATGTGTCAGTTTAGTCAGTAAGCTGAACCTGGGCCCTGCAAGGGAGAATTAGGATTGTGGAGACTCTCCTTGTGTCTACTATTCCATCTCTGACCAAGGAGTTTGCTGCCACACCCGTTGGTAACCCTTTACGGTTTTGCTGTTGCCCTTAGCAACAGCATTTCGGGTTCTCTACGTATTAAAACACAACATCTTGCTTTTTCCATCTGAGCATTTGTAATACTAGGGAGACACCCAGTTTCTTAGCCTCTGGGCTTCTCTGTTCACTTTGTGTTGGTTTTGTTACCCTATCACTTTCTGTGTACGTGATGTCATATTTCCCAGTCTGTCTGTTAGTTCATTTGTTTTGCATCCCTCTCTGTTCAGACACCAGTACATTCCTGCAGGCACTGGTGTGCATAACAGCCGGAACAGACTGCTCTGGTCAACATCATGGTCTACAGGAAAATCCGGATCACAGTCTCTTGGGGCAAGTCCATCTTATAGGAGGAAATGGAGAAGAATGAGAAGGGGGAAAGAAATACTTGAGGGAGATGGGATGGGAAGTGGAGAAAAACAATAAAAGGGAACAGGGGATCGACAACTGCCTCCGATCTTATTTTCTCAATGCTCAGGTGCCGTTTCAGTCCTCCTGAAACAGACACTCCAGTGATACAACTTCTTCTACCATCTGTTCTTTATCATGGGACCTCTCTGGATCAGCAACCTTCTTACAATGGGACGAATGAACCCAAGTCTCTCTCTCGGCAACCTTCAATGCTGTCATGCTAATCAATAAGACTTGGTATGGTCCTTCCCATCTGTCAATAAGGCAACCTGAGCGTAGAAAATTCCGTATCATTACATAATCCCCAGGTTCAATGTCATGACAATTACTATCTGGCAAATCAGGAATCACTAACTTCAGATTGTCATTTTGATTCCTTAGCTGTTTACTCATGTTAACCAGGTATTTTACAGTCACTTCATTGTTACACTTCAAATCATCCTGAGGGTTAATCATAACATGCGGTTGTCGACCAAACAGAATTTCAAAGGGGGACAGATTAAGAGGGGACCTGGGAGTGGTTCTGATGCTGTATAGTACAATGGGTAAAGCTTCTGGCCATGTCAATCCTGTTTCTGCCATAACTTTGCTCAATTTATTTTTAATCGTGCTGTTCACTCTTTCCACCTTCGCACTCGCCTGGGGGCGATATGGAGTGTGCAGCTTACTATCAATTCCCATCAACTTACACATTCCTTGAAAGACATCACCTGTAAAATGGGTACCCCTATCACTTTCAATTATTCTAGGGATACCGTATCTACACACAAATTCCTGCACAATTTTCTTAGCAGTAAACATAGCGGTATTTGTGGCCGCAGGAAATGCTTCGACCCAATTTGAAAACACATCTATACAAACAAGTACATATTTCAAATTTCGACAAGGGGGTAATTGTATAAAATCAATCTGTATTACCTGAAAAGGGCCGCCTGTAGGTGGGATATGGGATGGTTCTGTTGGTATTGCCTTTCCGATGTTCTTCCTCAAGCAGGTAAGGCATGACATTGCTCTCTTACCTGCATGGGATGAGAATCCTGGGGCGCACCAATATGCTCTTACCAACTTGCACATTCCTTCCTTGCACAAATGAGTCAGCCCATGTGCTGCTTCAGCTAAACATGGAAGGTATGCTCTGGGTGCCACTGGTTTACCCTGTCCATCTGTCCAGAGTCCTGAGGACTCCTGGCCATATCCTTTTGACCTCCAAACTGCCTTTTCCTGTGTGGAACACAAATTTTGCATTTCACACAACTTCTGTGTGTTGATGGTATTGAATACCATCAATTGTGTGGTGTCTGTCTGTCTGGGGGTACCAGCTGCTAACTTAGCAGCTTCGTCTGCTCGGCTGTTACCAAGTGATACCGGTTCTTGGCTATATGTATGTGCTTTACACTTGATAACAGCCACTCTGTCGGGTTCCTGTATCGCTGTTAGAAGTCTTTTGATGTGAGCTGCATGCGCTATCGGTGTACCAGCTGCCGTCATGAAATTTCTGAGGCGCCATAGGGCTCCAAAATCATGGACTACCCCGAAGGCGTATCTAGAATCGGTGTAGATATTGGCTGACTTTCCCTTAGCCAATTTTTGTTGGTTAGTCAGTTCCTGAAAATTAGCCAGTACTGTGTAGCTTTGTATTTGTTATTGCTTACTGCAAATAGGCCTGGGGATTTGGTACTACACTCTGCCAATCCAGACCTAGCAGTAAGACTGGAGTCAGTCGTTTAGCCTGCTGAGGTGACTTTTGCTATTCTGTGAACCCAGCAGGTTTGTGGCTGTACTTTCAGACCTGCATGCTTAATCCTCTCTCACTGTGCAGGGCGTCCATGTGTCAGTTTAGTCAGTAAGCTGAACCTGGGCCCTGCAAGGGAGAATTAGGATTGTGGAGACTCTCCTTGTGTCTACTATTCCATCTCTGACCAAGGAGTTTGCTGCCACACCCGTTGGTAACCCTTTACGGTTTTGCTGTTGCCCTTAGCAACAGCATTTCGGGTTCTCTACGTATTAAAACACAACATCTTGCTTTTTCCATCTGAGCATTTGTAATACTAGGGAGACACCCAGTTTCTTAGCCTCTGGGCTTCTCTGTTCACTTTGTGTTGGTTTTGTTACCCTATCACTTTCTGTGTACGTGATGTCATATTTCCCAGTCTGTCTGTTAGTTCATTTGTTTTGCATCCCTCTCTGTTCAGACACCAGTACATTCCTGCAGGCACTGGTGTGCATAACATATTCAGCAGCCCAATACTCCTGTTGAAATTTTGTGGGAATATGGAGCATACCCCTCAAAATACGTTGCAACAGGTGGTCAATCAGGTGCAGGTCCTGACTCGTCAATTTAGTGATTTGTCCATTAAAATGCACACCTCCCAGGCCGCTGGCGGAGCTCCCGCAGCAGCAGCACCTTCAGGGGTTAAGGAGCCGAAAGTAAATCTTCCGGATCGTTTTTCTGGAGATCGCTCGCAGTTCTTTTGTTTCAAGGAGAGCTGCAAGCTATATTTCCTGCTTAGGCCTCAGTCTTCTGGGTCAGAGATTCAGCGGGTGGGCATAGTAATTTCCTTGCTACAAGGAGACCCACAGGTCTGGGCATATGGGTTGCAGCCTGACTGTCCGTCGCTTAAAAGTGTTGATGCTTTTTTTACGGCACTGGGCATGTTGTATGATGACCCTGACAAGACGGCCTCAGCCGAGGCTCAGATTTCGATCCTTAAGCAAGGGCGAAGGCCAGTTGAGGTTTACTGTACGGAGTTTCGGAGGTTGGCCCATGATACCCAGTGGAATGACCCAGCCCTGAGACACCAGTACCGAAGAGGTCTTTCTAACCAGATAAAAGACCAACTGGTACAATATCCCTTGCCTGATAGCTTGGATCAGCTCATGCAGTTATCCATCCGGGTGGATAGACGGCTGAGAGAGCGTAGGCTTGAAAGGGAGACCGAGGTTTCCTTCTTTCCCAAGGGAACCTCAGACTCTGAGGAATTTTCCGAGGAGCCTATGCAGATTGGGGCTACCCGCCTCTCCTCGCGTGAGAAGACGCGGAGGAGACAGCAGGGGTTGTGTTTGTACTGTGGGAATAAGGGTCATGTGGTAGTATCATGCCCAGAAAAGCCGGAAAACTTCAGGGCCTGAGGGTGATGGGAAATATCCTGTCAGGCCAGAAGTCAGAATTTCCCAAGAAGACTTTTATCATTCCGGTGACCTTGAAGATCCTCGGTCAAACTGTCATGACTGAGGCCTTTGTGGACAGTGGGGCCGACGGGGTTTTTATGGACCGCCAATTCGCCCTGAAACACTCTGTTTCCTTAGTACCCTTGGCGTCGGAAATTGAAATTTGTGGGTTAAACGGGGAACCATTATCCCAGGGTAAAATTACCTCTTGCACTAGCCAGATTTCTTTGTTTATTGGAGCCACACACTCTGAAAAATTGTCCTTTTATGTGACTGTCTGTACTTTTGCCCCATTGGTGTTGGGGTTACCCTGGTTAAGGGCCCACAATCCTCAATTTGACTGGGTCTCTGGGGAGATTCTTAGTTGGGGTACTGATTGTTTCAGGAGTTGCTTGAGCCTTCCAGTCAGGCTCTCGCAGCTAAGTTTGCCAGGATTGCCAGGGTGTTATGCAGATTTTGCGGACGTGTTCTCCAAAAAAGTTGCAGAGGTACTACCTCCCCATCGCCCTTATGACTGTGCCATTAATTTGTTGCCGAATGCTAAGCTTCCCAAGAGCAGGTTGTACTCCCTGTCACGTCCTGAGACTCAGGCTATGGCAGAGTACATTCAGGAGAACTTGGCTAAGGGATTTATCAGACCTTCACAGTCTCCAGTTGGGTCGGGGTTCTTCTTCGTGGGTAAAAAGGACGGTTCATTGCGACCCTGCATCGACTTCAGGGAATTGAACCGTATCACGATTAAAAACTCATACCCACTGCCTCTCATTTCGGTCTTGTTTGACCAGCTTCGTACTGCCACCATCTTTTCTAAGATTGACCTACGCGGTGCGTACAATCTAATCCGAATAAGAGAGGGGGATGAATGGAAGACTGCCTTTAATACCAACTCAGGGCATTATGAATATTTGGTGATGCCTTTTGGGCTCTGTAATGCCCCGGCAGTCTTCCAGGATTTCATGAACGATGTGCTCAGGGAATATTTGGATAGATTCTTAGTCGTATACTTAGATGACATCCTAATCTTCTCCCATTCCCTGGAGGAACATCGGAAGCATGTACGCTTAGTCCTCCAGAAACTCAGAGACCACCGGCTTGGGGCGAAGCTGGAGAAGTGCGAATTTGAAGTTCAGCAAATCGCATTTCTAGGATATATTATCTCCCCAGAAGGTTTCCAAATGGAGGGTTCCAAGGTACAGGCAGTCCTGGATTGGGTGCAGCCCACTAGTTTGAAGGCGCTTCAGCGTTTCCTGGGCTTTGCAAATTTTTATAGACGATTTATCGATGGATTTTCGTCTATAGTGGCGCCCTTGGTGGCACTCACTAAGAAAGGGGCGGATGTTGCTCACTGGTCTCGTGAGGCCAAATCGGCTTTTGCCCGTCTCAAAAGGGCATTTGTCTCGGCCAAAGTGCTGCGACACCCAGATCCAGAGCGTCCTTTTGTGGTGGAGGTGGAGGCCTCTGAGATGGGTATTGGGGCAGTGCTCTCTCAGATGGGAGTGTCTGATAATCGCCTTCATCCCTGTGCTTACTTTTCCCGTAAATTTTCGCCTGCAGAGATTAATTATGACGTGGGTAACCGGGAATTGTTGGCTATTAAGGATGCACTCGAGGAGTGGAGACACTGGCTTGAGGGGGCTAAGTTTGTGGTCTCAATTCTCACCGACCATAAGAATTTGGCATATTTAGAGTCAGCGAAGCGTCTCAATGCCAGGCAGGCACGATGGGCTTTGTTTTTTGCTCGCTTTAATTTTTTGATAACATATCGCCCTGGGTCAAAAAACATCAAGGCTGATGCGCTCTCGCGGAGTTTTGCTCCAATCCAAGAGACCACCGAGGAGCCGTTGCCCATTGTGTCCCCATCATGTATTAAAGTGGGCATTACCCAGGACCTCTTGTCATTAGTCCTTAGAGCACAGGAGCAGGCTCCTCCAGACCTTCCGGTAGGTCTTTTGTTTGTGCCTCCTAGGTTAAGACAGCGAGTGTTCTTGGAATTCCATGCCAAGAAGTCGGCAGGTCACCCGGGTATTGCCAGAACTCGGGAGTTGCTTTCTAGGGCGGTGTGGTGGCCCTCGGTGGCTAAGGATGTGGATCAGTGGGTTCGGGCATGTGACATCTGTGCCCGAAATAAGACTCCTAGAGGGGTTCCTGTTGGCCCATTACATCCACTCTCTATTCCATCTAAGCCATGGACCCACATTTCAATGGATTTTGTGGTGGACTTGCCCAAATCCTCGGGGATGACAGCCATCTGGGTTGTCGTTGACAGGTTTTCGAAGATGGCGCACTTCGTTCCACTGGTTGGGCTGCCATCGGCCAGACGCCTGTCTGAATTATTTATGCTGCATGTTGTGCGTCTCCACGGGTTGCCACTTGATGTGGTCTCTGACCGCGGATCCCAGTTTGTGGCCAAATTCTGGAGGGCATTTTGTTCCGATCTCCAGATTTCTGTCAGCTTGTCGTCAGGCTACCATCCGCAGTCTAATGGGCAGACTGAAAGGGTGAACCAGTCCTTGGAGCAGTTCCTCAGGTGTTATGTCTCCAAGTGTCAGACTGACTGGGTTGCTCATCTGTCCATGGCGGAGTTTGCCTATAACAACGCGGCTCACTCTGCTACAGGGATATCTCCCTTCCTTTGTGTGTATGGGCATCATCCTAAGGCCAATTCTTTTGACCCCCTGGACTCCACGCCTGGTGGTTCCTCTGTCGTTTCGGTCCTTAGAGGTATTTGGAGGAAAGTGAAGAAAGCCCTTGTGTCTGTGTCATTAGTGACCAAAAGGGTTTTTGATAAGCGGAAAAGACCCTGCAGCTTCAAATTAGGAGACTTCGTCTGGTTGTCTACCAAGAATTTGAAGTTGAGACAGCCATCTCATAAGTTAGGCCCCCGGTTCATCGGCCCTTATAAGATCACCAGGGTTATCAATCCAGTGGCATTTCAGTTAGATCTGCCCCGTTCTTTGGGTATCAATAAAACATTTCATTGTTCCCTTTTAAAACGGGCGATTAGTAATCCTTCTTCCAGAGGAAGACCTTCCCCTCTTCTGATACGTGGCCAGAGGGAGTTTGTTGTTGAAAGGATTCTTGACTCCAAGATGGTTCGGGGTCGGCTGTCATTTTTGGTGCACTGGAAGGGGTATGGCCCAGAGGAGCGGTCGTGGGTGCGCAGTTGTGATCTTCATGCCCCCAGACTGATACGCTCTTTCTTCTCGCAGTTCCCCGATAAACCCGGTGGTAGGGGTTCTTTGACCCCTCGTCAGAGGGGGGGTACTGTTAGGGTCTCCTGCCCTGTGCTGCCACGTCGTCATGGCAACCGGGGGACGAGTGCTAGCGGAGTAACCTGAGCGCAGCTGATACTCCGGTTCGGGTCTTTTGCTGTGCAGTGGTTACAAGCAGGGGATCCGGTGCTGGTTTTTGTGCTCACAGTCTGTGAGGTCTGAGTGGGGCGTGGACAGCACCTGCTTTATAAGGCCTCTTCTCAGATTAAGCAGATGCTGCTGAATCTTTGTTGGTTAGTCAGTTCCTGAAAATTAGCCAGTACTGTGTAGCTTTGTATTTGTTATTGCTTACTGCAAATAGGCCTGGGGATTTGGTACTACACTCTGCCAATCCAGACCTAGCAGTAAGACTGGAGTCAGTCGTTTAGCCTGCTGAGGTGACTTTTGCTATTCTGTGAACCCAGCAGGTTTGTGGCTGTACTTTCAGACCTGCATGCTTAATCCTCTCTCACTGTGCAGGGCGTCCATGTGTCAGTTTAGTCAGTAAGCTGAACCTGGGCCCTGCAAGGGAGAATTAGGATTGTGGAGACTCTCCTTGTGTCTACTATTCCATCTCTGACCAAGGAGTTTGCTGCCACACCCGTTGGTAACCCTTTACGGTTTTGCTGTTGCCCTTAGCAACAGCATTTCGGGTTCTCTACGTATTAAAACACAACATCTTGCTTTTTCCATCTGAGCATTTGTAATACTAGGGAGACACCCAGTTTCTTAGCCTCTGGGCTTCTCTGTTCACTTTGTGTTGGTTTTGTTACCCTATCACTTTCTGTGTACGTGATGTCATATTTCCCAGTCTGTCTGTTAGTTCATTTGTTTTGCATCCCTCTCTGTTCAGACACCAGTACATTCCTGCAGGCACTGGTGTGCATAACAGCCGGAACAGACTGCTCTGGTCAACATCATGGTCTACAGGAAAATCCGGATCACAGTCTCTTGGGGCAAGTCCATCTTATAGGAGGAAATGGAGAAGAATGAGAAGGGGGAAAGAAATACTTGAGGGAGATGGGATGGGAAGTGGAGAAAAACAATAAAAGGGAACAGGGGATCGACAACTGCCTCCGATCTTATTTTCTCAATGCTCAGGTGCCGTTTCAGTCCTCCTGAAACAGACACTCCAGTGATACAACTTCTTCTACCATCTGTTCTTTATCATGGGACCTCTCTGGATCAGCAACCTTCTTACAATGGGACGAATGAACCCAAGTCTCTCTCTCGGCAACCTTCAATGCTGTCGTGCTAATCAATAAGACTTGGTATGGTCCTTCCCATCTGTCAATAAGGCAACCTGAGCGTAGAAAATTCCGTATCATTACATAATCCCCAGGTTCAATGTCATGACAATTACTATCTGGCAAATCAGGAATCACTAACTTCAGATTGTCATTTTGATTCCTTAGCTGTTTACTCATGTTAACCAGGTATTTTACAGTCACTTCATTGTTACACTTCAAATCATCCTGAGGGTTAATCATAACATGCGGTTGTCGACCAAACAGAATTTCAAAGGGGGACAGATTAAGAGGGGACCTGGGAGTGGTTCTGATGCTGTATAGTACAATGGGTAAAGCTTCTGGCCATGTCAATCCTGTTTCTGCCATAACTTTGCTCAATTTATTTTTAATCGTGCTGTTCACTCTTTCCACCTTCGCACTCGCCTGGGGGCGATATGGAGTGTGCAGCTTACTATCAATTCCCATCAACTTACACATTCCTTGAAAGACATCACCTGTAAAATGGGTACCCCTATCACTTTCAATTATTCTAGGGATACCGTATCTACACACAAATTCCTGCACAATTTTCTTAGCAGTAAACATAGCGGTATTTGTGGCCGCAGGAAATGCTTTGACCCAATTTGAAAACACATCTATACAAACAAGTACATATTTCAAATTTCGACAAGGGGGTAATTGTATAAAATCAATCTGTATTACCTGAAAAGGGCCGCCTGTAGGTGGGATATGGGATGGTTCTGTTGGTATTGCCTTTCCGATGTTCTTCCTCAAGCAGGTAAGGCATGACATTGCTCTCTTACCTGCATGGGATGAGAATCCTGGGGCGCACCAATATGCTCTTACCAACTTGCACATTCCTTCCTTGCACAAATGAGTCAGCCCATGTGCTGCTTCAGCTAAACATGGAAGGTATGCTCTGGGTGCCACTGGTTTACCCTGTCCATCTGTCCAGAGTCCTGAGGACTCCTGGCCATATCCTTTTGACCTCCAAACTGCCTTTTCCTGTGTGGAACACAAATTTTGCATTTCACACAACTTCTGTGTGTTGATGGTATTGAATACCATCAATTGTGTGGTGTCTGTCTGTCTGGGGGTACCAGCTGCTAACTTAGCAGCTTCGTCTGCTCGGCTGTTACCAAGTGATACCGGTTCTTGGCTATATGTATGTGCTTTACACTTGATAACAGCCACTCTGTCGGGTTCCTGTATCGCTGTTAGAAGTCTTTTGATGTGAGCTGCATGCGCTATCGGTGTACCAGCTGCCGTCATGAAATTTCTGAGGCGCCATAGGGCTCCGAAATCATGGACTACCCCGAAGGCGTATCTAGAATCGGTGTAGATATTGGCTGACTTTCCCTTAGCCAATTTTTGTTGGTTAGTCAGTTCCTGAAAATTAGCCAGTACTGTGTAGCTTTGTATTTGTTATTGCTTACTGCAAATAGGCCTGGGGATTTGGTACTACACTCTGCCAATCCAGACCTAGCAGTAAGACTGGAGTCAGTCGTTTAGCCTGCTGAGGTGACTTTTGCTATTCTGTGAACCCAGCAGGTTTGTGGCTGTACTTTCAGACCTGCATGCTTAATCCTCTCTCACTGTGCAGGGCGTCCATGTGTCAGTTTAGTCAGTAAGCTGAACCTGGGCCCTGCAAGGGAGAATTAGGATTGTGGAGACTCTCCTTGTGTCTACTATTCCATCTCTGACCAAGGAGTTTGCTGCCACACCCGTTGGTAACCCTTTACGGTTTTGCTGTTGCCCTTAGCAACAGCATTTCGGGTTCTCTACGTATTAAAACACAACATCTTGCTTTTTCCATCTGAGCATTTGTAATACTAGGGAGACACCCAGTTTCTTAGCCTCTGGGCTTCTCTGTTCACTTTGTGTTGGTTTTGTTACCCTATCACTTTCTGTGTACGTGATGTCATATTTCCCAGTCTGTCTGTTAGTTCATTTGTTTTGCATCCCTCTCTGTTCAGACACCAGTACATTCCTGCAGGCACTGGTGTGCATAACATATTCAGCAGCCCAATACTCCTGTTGAAATTTTGTGGGAATATGGAGCATACCCCTCAAAATACGTTGCAACAGGTGGTCAATCAGGTGCAGGTCCTGACTCGTCAATTTAGTGATTTGTCCATTAAAATGCACACCTCCCAGGCCGCTGGCGGAGCTCCCGCAGCAGCAGCACCTTCAGGGGTTAAGGAGCCGAAAGTAAATCTTCCGGATCGTTTTTCTGGAGATCGCTCGCAGTTCTTTTGTTTCAAGGAGAGCTGCAAGCTATATTTCCTGCTTAGGCCTCAGTCTTCTGGGTCAGAGATTCAGCGGGTGGGCATAGTAATTTCCTTGCTACAAGGAGACCCACAGGTCTGGGCATATGGGTTGCAGCCTGACTGTCCGTCGCTTAAAAGTGTTGATGCTTTTTTTACGGCACTGGGCATGTTGTATGATGACCCTGACAAGACGGCCTCAGCCGAGGCTCAGATTTCGATCCTTAAGCAAGGGCGAAGGCCAGTTGAGGTTTACTGTACGGAGTTTCGGAGGTTGGCCCATGATACCCAGTGGAATGACCCAGCCCTGAGACACCAGTACCGAAGAGGTCTTTCTAACCAGATAAAAGACCAACTGGTACAATATCCCTTGCCTGATAGCTTGGATCAGCTCATGCAGTTATCCATCCGGGTGGATAGACGGCTGAGAGAGCGTAGGCTTGAAAGGGAGACCGAGGTTTCCTTCTTTCCCAAGGGAACCTCAGACTCTGAGGAATTTTCCGAGGAGCCTATGCAGATTGGGGCTACCCGCCTCTCCTCGCGTGAGAAGACGCGGAGGAGACAGCAGGGGTTGTGTTTGTACTGTGGGAATAAGGGTCATGTGGTAGTATCATGCCCAGAAAAGCCGGAAAACTTCAGGGCCTGAGGGTGATGGGAAATATCCTGTCAGGCCAGAAGTCAGAATTTCCCAAGAAGACTTTTATCATTCCGGTGACCTTGAAGATCCTCGGTCAAACTGTCATGACTGAGGCCTTTGTGGACAGTGGGGCCGACGGGGTTTTTATGGACCGCCAATTCGCCCTGAAACACTCTGTTTCCTTAGTACCCTTGGCGTCGGAAATTGAAATTTGTGGGTTAAACGGGGAACCATTATCCCAGGGTAAAATTACCTCTTGCACTAGCCAGATTTCTTTGTTTATTGGAGCCACACACTCTGAAAAATTGTCCTTTTATGTGACTGTCTGTACTTTTGCCCCATTGGTGTTGGGGTTACCCTGGTTAAGGGCCCACAATCCTCAATTTGACTGGGTCTCTGGGGAGATTCTTAGTTGGGGTACTGATTGTTTCAGGAGTTGCTTGAGCCTTCCAGTCAGGCTCTCGCAGCTAAGTTTGCCAGGATTGCCAGGGTGTTATGCAGATTTTGCGGACGTGTTCTCCAAAAAAGTTGCAGAGGTACTACCTCCCCATCGCCCTTATGACTGTGCCATTAATTTGTTGCCGAATGCTAAGCTTCCCAAGAGCAGGTTGTACTCCCTGTCACGTCCTGAGACTCAGGCTATGGCAGAGTACATTCAGGAGAACTTGGCTAAGGGATTTATCAGACCTTCACAGTCTCCAGTTGGGTCGGGGTTCTTCTTCGTGGGTAAAAAGGACGGTTCATTGCGACCCTGCATCGACTTCAGGGAATTGAACCGTATCACGATTAAAAACTCATACCCACTGCCTCTCATTTCGGTCTTGTTTGACCAGCTTCGTACTGCCACCATATTTTCTAAGATTGACCTACGCGGTGCGTACAATCTAATCCGAATAAGAGAGGGGGATGAATGGAAGACTGCCTTTAATACCAACTCAGGGCATTATGAATATTTGGTGATGCCTTTTGGGCTCTGTAATGCCCCGGCAGTCTTCCAGGATTTCATGAACGATGTGCTCAGGGAATATTTGGATAGATTCTTAGTCGTATACTTAGATGACATCCTAATCTTCTCCCATTCCCTGGAGGAACATCGGAAGCATGTACGCTTAGTCCTCCAGAAACTCAGAGACCACCGGCTTGGGGCGAAGCTGGAGAAGTGCGAATTTGAAGTTCAGCAAATCGCATTTCTAGGATATATTATCTCCCCAGAAGGTTTCCAAATGGAGGGTTCCAAGGTACAGGCAGTCCTGGATTGGGTGCAGCCCACTAGTTTGAAGGCGCTTCAGCGTTTCCTGGGCTTTGCAAATTTTTATAGACGATTTATCGATGGATTTTCGTCTATAGTGGCGCCCTTGGTGGCACTCACTAAGAAAGGGGCGGATGTTGCTCACTGGTCTCGTGAGGCCAAATCGGCTTTTGCCCGTCTCAAAAGGGCATTTGTCTCGGCCAAAGTGCTGCGACACCCAGATCCAGAGCGTCCTTTTGTGGTGGAGGTGGAGGCCTCTGAGATGGGTATTGGGGCAGTGCTCTCTCAGATGGGAGTGTCTGATAATCGCCTTCATCCCTGTGCTTACTTTTCCCGTAAATTTTCGCCTGCAGAGATTAATTATGACGTGGGTAACCGGGAATTGTTGGCTATTAAGGATGCACTCGAGGAGTGGAGACACTGGCTTGAGGGGGCTAAGTTTGTGGTCTCAATTCTCACCGACCATAAGAATTTGGCATATTTAGAGTCAGCGAAGCGTCTCAATGCCAGGCAGGCACGATGGGCTTTGTTTTTTGCTCGCTTTAATTTTTTGATAACATATCGCCCTGGGTCAAAAAACATCAAGGCTGATGCGCTCTCGCGGAGTTTTGCTCCAATCCAAGAGACCACCGAGGAGCCGTTGCCCATTGTGTCCCCATCATGTATTAAAGTGGGCATTACCCAGGACCTCTTGTCATTAGTCCTTAGAGCACAGGAGCAGGCTCCTCCAGACCTTCCGGTAGGTCTTTTGTTTGTGCCTCCTAGGTTAAGACAGCGAGTGTTCTTGGAATTCCATGCCAAGAAGTCGGCAGGTCACCCGGGTATTGCCAGAACTCGGGAGTTGCTTTCTAGGGCGGTGTGGTGGCCCTCGGTGGCTAAGGATGTGGATCAGTGGGTTCGGGCATGTGACATCTGTGCCCGAAATAAGACTCCTAGAGGGGTTCCTGTTGGCCCATTACATCCACTCTCTATTCCATCTAAGCCATGGACCCACATTTCAATGGATTTTGTGGTGGACTTGCCCAAATCCTCGGGGATGACAGCCATCTGGGTTGTCGTTGACAGGTTTTCGAAGATGGCGCACTTCGTTCCACTGGTTGGGCTGCCATCGGCCAGACGCCTGTCTGAATTATTTATGCTGCATGTTGTGCGTCTCCACGGGTTGCCACTTGATGTGGTCTCTGACCGCGGATCCCAGTTTGTGGCCAAATTCTGGAGGGCATTTTGTTCCGATCTCCAGATTTCTGTCAGCTTGTCGTCAGGCTACCATCCGCAGTCTAATGGGCAGACTGAAAGGGTGAACCAGTCCTTGGAGCAGTTCCTCAGGTGTTATGTCTCCAAGTGTCAGACTGACTGGGTTGCTCATCTGTCCATGGCGGAGTTTGCCTATAACAACGCGGCTCACTCTGCTACAGGGATATCTCCCTTCCTTTGTGTGTATGGGCATCATCCTAAGGCCAATTCTTTTGACCCCCTGGACTCCACGCCTGGTGGTTCCTCTGTCGTTTCGGTCCTTAGAGGTATTTGGAGGAAAGTGAAGAAAGCCCTTGTGTCTGTGTCATTAGTGACCAAAAGGGTTTTTGATAAGCGGAAAAGACCCTGCAGCTTCAAATTAGGAGACTTCGTCTGGTTGTCTACCAAGAATTTGAAGTTGAGACAGCCATCTCATAAGTTAGGCCCCCGGTTCATCGGCCCTTATAAGATCACCAGGGTTATCAATCCAGTGGCATTTCAGTTAGATCTGCCCCGTTCTTTGGGTATCAATAAAACATTTCATTGTTCCCTTTTAAAACGGGCGATTAGTAATCCTTCTTCCAGAGGAAGACCTTCCCCTCTTCTGATACGTGGCCAGAGGGAGTTTGTTGTTGAAAGGATTCTTGACTCCAAGATGGTTCGGGGTCGGCTGTCATTTTTGGTGCACTGGAAGGGGTATGGCCCAGAGGAGCGGTCGTGGGTGCGCAGTTGTGATCTTCATGCCCCCAGACTGATACGCTCTTTCTTCTCGCAGTTCCCCGATAAACCCGGTGGTAGGGGTTCTTTGACCCCTCGTCAGAGGGGGGGTACTGTTAGGGTCTCCTGCCCTGTGCTGCCACGTCGTCATGGCAACCGGGGGACGAGTGCTAGCGGAGTAACCTGAGCGCAGCTGATACTCCGGTTCGGGTCTTTTGCTGTGCAGTGGTTACAAGCAGGGGATCCGGTGCTGGTTTTTGTGCTCACAGTCTGTGAGGTCTGAGTGGGGCGTGGACAGCACCTGCTTTATAAGGCCTCTTCTCAGATTAAGCAGATGCTGCTGAATCTTTGTTGGTTAGTCAGTTCCTGAAAATTAGCCAGTACTGTGTAGCTTCGTATTTGTTATTGCTTACTGCAAATAGGCCTGGGGATTTGGTACTACACTCTGCCAATCCAGACCTAGCAGTAAGACTGGAGTCAGTCGTTTAGCCTGCTGAGGTGACTTTTGCTATTCTGTGAACCCAGCAGGTTTGTGGCTGTACTTTCAGACCTGCATGCTTAATCCTCTCTCACTGTGCAGGGCGTCCATGTGTCAGTTTAGTCAGTAAGCTGAACCTGGGCCCTGCAAGGGAGAATTAGGATTGTGGAGACTCTCCTTGTGTCTACTATTCCATCTCTGACCAAGGAGTTTGCTGCCACACCCGTTGGTAACCCTTTACGGTTTTGCTGTTGCCCTTAGCAACAGCATTTCGGGTTCTCTACGTATTAAAACACAACATCTTGCTTTTTCCATCTGAGCATTTGTAATACTAGGGAGACACCCAGTTTCTTAGCCTCTGGGCTTCTCTGTTCACTTTGTGTTGGTTTTGTTACCCTATCACTTTCTGTGTACGTGATGTCATATTTCCCAGTCTGTCTGTTAGTTCATTTGTTTTGCATCCCTCTCTGTTCAGACACCAGTACATTCCTGCAGGCACTGGTGTGCATAACAGCCGGAACAGACTGCTCTGGTCAACATCATGGTCTACAGGAAAATCCGGATCACAGTCTCTTGGGGCAAGTCCATCTTATAGGAGGAAATGGAGAAGAATGAGAAGGGGGAAAGAAATACTTGAGGGAGATGGGATGGGAAGTGGAGAAAAACAATAAAAGGGAACAGGGGATCGACAACTGCCTCCGATCTTATTTTCTCAATGCTCAGGTGCCGTTTCAGTCCTCCTGAAACAGACACTCCAGTGATACAACTTCTTCTACCATCTGTTCTTTATCATGGGACCTCTCTGGATCAGCAACCTTCTTACAATGGGACGAATGAACCCAAGTCTCTCTCTCGGCAACCTTCAATGCTGTCGTGCTAATCAATAAGACTTGGTATGGTCCTTCCCATCTGTCAATAAGGCAACCTGAGCGTAGAAAATTCCGTATCATTACATAATCCCCAGGTTCAATGTCATGACAATTACTATCTGGCAAATCAGGAATCACTAACTTCAGATTGTCATTTTGATTCCTTAGCTGTTTACTCATGTTAACCAGGTATTTTACAGTCACTTCATTGTTACACTTCAAATCATCCTGAGGGTTAATCATAACATGCGGTTGTCGACCAAACAGAATTTCAAAGGGGGACAGATTAAGAGGGGACCTGGGAGTGGTTCTGATGCTGTATAGTACAATGGGTAAAGCTTCTGGCCATGTCAATCCTGTTTCTGCCATAACTTTGCTCAATTTATTTTTAATCGTGCTGTTCACTCTTTCCACCTTCGCACTCGCCTGGGGGCGATATGGAGTGTGCAGCTTACTATCAATTCCCATCAACTTACACATTCCTTGAAAGACATCACCTGTAAAATGGGTACCCCTATCACTTTCAATTATTCTAGGGATACCGTATCTACACACAAATTCCTGCACAATTTTCTTAGCAGTAAACATAGCGGTATTTGTGGCCGCAGGAAATGCTTCGACCCAATTTGAAAACACATCTATACAAACAAGTACATATTTCAAATTTCGACAAGGGGGTAATTGTATAAAATCAATCTGTATTACCTGAAAAGGGCCGCCTGTAGGTGGGATATGGGATGGTTCTGTTGGTATTGCCTTTCCGATGTTCTTCCTCAAGCAGGTAAGGCATGACATTGCTCTCTTACCTGCATGGGATGAGAATCCTGGGGCGCACCAATATGCTCTTACCAACTTGCACATTCCTTCCTTGCACAAATGAGTCAGCCCATGTGCTGCTTCAGCTAAACATGGAAGGTATGCTCTGGGTGCCACTGGTTTACCCTGTCCATCTGTCCAGAGTCCTGAGGACTCCTGGCCATATCCTTTTGACCTCCAAACTGCCTTTTCCTGTGTGGAACACAAATTTTGCATTTCACACAACTTCTGTGTGTTGATGGTATTGAATACCATCAATTGTGTGGTGTCTGTCTGTCTGGGGGTACCAGCTGCTAACTTAGCAGCTTCGTCTGCTCGGCTGTTACCAAGTGATACCGGTTCTTGGCTATATGTATGTGCTTTACACTTGATAACAGCCACTCTGTCGGGTTCCTGTATCGCTGTTAGAAGTCTTTTGATGTGAGCTGCATGCGCTATCGGTGTACCAGCTGCCGTCATGAAATTTCTGAGGCGCCATAGGGCTCCGAAATCATGGACTACCCCGAAGGCGTATCTAGAATCGGTGTAGATATTGGCTGACTTTCCCTTAGCCAATTCACATGCTCTGGTTAGGGCAACCAGTTCAGCAACCTGGGCTGAGTGAGGTGGGCCTAGCGGTTCTGCTTCTATGGTGCCTTGGTCATCTACGACTGCGTATCCAGTACACAAGTCTCCCGAGTCCGTCTGTCTGTGACAACTACCATCAGTGTAGAAAGTAAAATCTACATCTTCCAGTGGGTTGTCACTGATATCAGGCCTTGCCGTGAAATTTTGGGTCAAATATTCCATACAATCATGTGTGTCATCCTTTGTATTAAATCCTCCTTCCCCATCACTCTCATCCTCCACCCTTTGTGCCTGTCCAGGCACACCTGGGAGATCTGTTGCAGGATTTAATGCACTGCATCTCCTTGTGGTGATGTTTACGGGGGCCATTAATGCCAATTCCCATCTTGTAAACCGCGCTGATGAGACGTGCCTGGTTTGGGCAGAATTCAACAAGGCTGACACTGCATGTGGCGTATGAATTGTGAGGTTGTGTCCTAGCACTACATCTTCGCTTTTTGTAACTAGCAATGTTATTGCAGCGACACTTCGCAAGCATGTGGGGAGGGATCGCGCTACCGTATCTAGCTGAGCGCTGTAGTATGCTACCGGTCTGCTGGTATCACCGTGCTTTTGGGTTAGGACGCCTGCCGCGCAACCAGCACTTTCTGTTCCGTACAGCTCAAAGGGTTTCCCATAGTCTGGCATACCTAATGCTGGTGCCTGCGTTTGGCACTGTTTTAGTCTCTCAAATGCCATCTCGGATTCGTCTGTATGCGAAATCCGATCAGGTTTGTTTGATGAAACCATCTCCTGCAAAGGTAATGCTAGAATGGAAAACCCTGGGATCCAGTTACGGCAATACCCACACATTCCTAAAAACGTTCTGATTTGTTGCTGGGTTTGTGGCAGAGTCATGTCTCTAATTGCTTGAATTCTATCAGCGGTCAGGTGTCTCAGTCCTTGTGTTAGACAGTGTCCCAGATATTTTACTTTAGGCTGGCATAAATGTAGTTTGTCTTTGGAAACCTTGTGTCCTGTGTCTGAAAGATGAAACAGGAGCTGTTTCGTATCCTTCAGGGACGCTTCCAGTGAATCTGAACACAGTAGTAAATCGTCCACATACTGTATCAATATTGATCCACTCTCTGGTTGGAAAGACTGTAAACAATCATGCAAAGCCTGTGAAAATATACTTGGACTGTCTATGAAACCTTGCGGTAATCGAGTCCATGTGTATTGGACTCCTCTGTATGTGAATGCAAACAAATATTGGCTGTCAGGATGCAGGGGTACCGAAAAGAAGGCGGAGCAGAGGTCAATAACAGTGAAAAATTTCGCAGTGGGAGGGATCTGCATAAGGATGACAGCTGGATTTGGCACTACGGGGAATTGACTCTCAACTATTTTGTTAATCCCCCTTAGATCCTGTACTAGCCTGTAACCCCTCCCACCACTTTTTTTCACAGGGAAGATGGGACTATTGGCAGTGCTGGATGTTCTTACCAGAATGCCCTGTTGTAGCAAGCGCTCTATTACTGGGTAAACTCCTAACTCCACCTCTGGCTTCTGAGGGTATTGTGGGATTTTTGGAGCTATCCTACCATCTTTTACTTGCACAACTACTGGAGCTACGTTTGCCATTAATCCAGTGTCTTGTCCATCTTTAGTCAACAGTGACTCTGATATTTGGGATGTCATTTCTTCTACCTGGGATGGATTCCTATTTATCATAACAGTGTGGGACATTAATTTTGATGGGGAGTCTAGCATGTCTCGCACTTCCTGAGCGTGATTCTCAGGTATGTCTAAGAATACACCTTCAGGAGTGCAATAAATGACGCACCCCATTTTACACAATAAATCTCTTCCCAGGAGATTAGTCGGTGCCGATGCCGCCAGCAAAAAGGAATGCTTGGTATGCAAAGGCCCTATTGTAATCTCTGCTGGTTTGCTAACAGGATAGTGCTGGACTACTCCCGTTACTCCCATGGCTGGAATTGTCTTACCAGTGGTTCTCATGCCCACTGTCGAATTTATCACTGATTTGGCCGCCCCCGTATCTACAAGGAAATTTAATGATTTACCAGCTACATCAATTGTGACCTCGGGTTCACTCCCAAGGCTTGCAATCAATTTCACTGGCTGCAGATTACAGGTATGGCCACACCCCTATTGGGTATGGTGACCTCCCTGAATCGCGCTGGCAGCAACTACTTGAGAAGGGGGTAAATGGGAACTACCCGAGACTTGCCAGTCTCTTTTTGGGGGATACCTTTTTGTTTCCCCTGCATGTGGCTCATGACTCCGTCTCTGCGGTCCCTGATCCCAATTTCGTGTGTCATGTCGTTGTCTAGGGGGTTGATATGATATTTGTGTGTTTTTCACTCTACAGTCTCGTGCAAAGTGTCCCTCTCTATGACAGAAATAACAGGTTACCACATTTGACTTACCCACAGGGTTTGGAGATTTATACAAAGGTGGCCTTGTAGTCAGGGCCTGTATACTTACGGTCATTAATTTATCACTTTGTAACTCCCTGTGTTTGGTTATATTACGATCATGATCAAGGGCGGCCTCTCTTAAAGTAGCCACCGACAGACCTCGCCAACATGGTTGCGTGGTCTGTACCCTAGCCTTCATTCCCTCTTTTAATTCATCCATTAACACAGATACTGCTACTTCTCTATGATTTACATTTGTCTTGATGTCTTCTATGCCTGTATACTTAGCCATTTCCTGTAATGCCCTGTGAAAATAGTCAGCAGCTGTTTCTGCCTCTTTTTGTTTTATGGAGAAAATCTTGTTCCATTTAACTACAGCTGGAAAATACTCTTTTAACTGTAAATTTATTCTCTTTACATTGTCTTGGTTGTACACATCCGTAAGGGGTACATCCTCATCTAATTTACAGTCAGCTAAAAATTGTGCTGAGTCGACATTGGAGGGTAAACATGCCCTCAGTAATATCTGCCAGTCTTTGTTATTGGGATCTACCGTATTCCCTAGGTCTCTAATGTATTTCTGGCTTGCAACTAGATCTTTTCTAGGGCCAGGGAATTCAGACACTATTGCTCTTAATTCCATTCGGGAAAATGGGCAGTGCATGGCAATGTTTCTGACAGGAGTGACTCCTGAAGTGTCCGTTTTCCCATTTGGCACTGCTATTACCCTAACGAGATTAAGTCTACTAACATCATTCTGAATAGATTCTACAGCTTGTGGTGAAATGGTTTCAGCATAGTGTATGGTGCCGTACTTACCCGTTGATACGACCTCACCTGTCCCTCCGCTAGGGGCTTTTGATACTAATCTCGGGGGTTGGGACGTGCCTACTGCTGTTTCTGATATGGTGGCTGCTAGAGAGAGCGCCGATATTGTTGCCGATTCGTCCTCTTGATCACACTCCTGGGGAAAGTTTAAAACAGGGTACAACTTGCACGGGTTAATACTTGCATTACTCATCTTATTCATATTATCCTTAACATTTATACAGTTACTAAGTGCCTGTTTATTACACATTAGTGCGTCATTCTCCGCAACCAACTTCTCTCCCGTTATGTAAGGTGTCGGTGGTGCCGTAGCTATCAGTATCCTGATAGGGTTAGATCCCGCCGCCTGAGCCAATCCTCTCTGTATTTCACCCTCCTGTTGCCATAACTGTAAATAATCATAATGTTTGATCCGTCTCTTTGTTGATTTAACGAGACATATCCTTCTCCTTAGATTTAGTAACACATCTGGGCTAAAGCTGCCTACTCTTGGGAACTTCTCCCCGTCATGTACAGTCATTCTTTCCCATTCATCACATAAAACCTCTGTGTGTGAACCGTATTTTTCACACATTACATACCTTGACGACCCGATTGGTCGGTTTACTGAATCAACCCGAACCGAGGTTGATCGCCCCCTACCTGATCAACTGGCCCCCATAACTTGCAGGTGTTGCTTTCACTACCTCTGACCTTAATCAGGGTCTTCAGCGAACCCTTACAAAAACCAAGATGTTCAAGATAGGCCGACGGTGGCGGTTTACCGAGTACCCCACTCACTCGCCCACGCTGACCAATACGCCCACACACTGCCTTTGCGCTGGCGTACTCGACCCAGGGCCACTGCGACCTGAACCGCTATTTACTGGAACATGCGAGGGTGATCCGAAGAGCACTTACTCTTTCCAGTAACTATTGGTTGCTGGATAGTTCCTGAGTGACCAGCGAACCTCCCTTAAAATAAAAAAAATTACACAAATCACGTTAGAATGTACAAATAGCGTTTATGACCCCTTTCGTACGCAAATGGCACTGGGTCAGATTACTAACTAATGCACACAATTACATGCGGTACAATCATTCGGCACATAAGCAACTAATCTTATGTGCGGAGCGACCAGTGGAATCGAAAATTGCGGCTGCGAATTCCTTCAGCCAGAGCTTTAATGGCCTATATGGGTTCTGCACCAACCCCCTGGGTTGTGCTCTTTTCTCTATAGCGGACTGCTTAGTCTGCTGTACCTGGACCTCCTGGTCTGTTCCGGACCTCCTGGTCTGCTATACTCTAATGCTCAAATTTATGTTTAACAAGGGATGCCTCCCCAGCCACCATGCACGTCACTTACATGTATGTACCTGACGAGAACTCGACTTCTTGTGGTTCAACCCAAAAATTGTAAAAACATATATATACAAACACTCACTCACCACATGTACACTTTACTTTTGTTTCTATTTCTGCGCAGAAATTTCTTTCCTTTAGACCAGATGAGTCGTAAATTTAGAGAAGGATCTATTAGTTTAAATTTTGGACACTAAAATTGACTTGCGCTATTTATCGCGTTGCCACCTTTTCGCCTGTTAAAATAATACTATAGTGTGGTTTGAGTTACGTGGGCGTACCCAGATGCTCCGTTGCGTAATATACGCTGCGTGCGTCGGCCTTTACGTTGCGTACACTTGTCTAACCCTTTTGTTAGAAACACGTGTATGCCAGCCAGATATGTCCACAGAAATACAATTAACACGTTTATCAATGTAGATGGTCTTCAATCATCTACCGAGCACCACCCAGGTCTTTCCTTGTATCTTAGGCAAAGCTGTGTGCGTGCTTTACAAATTACCCCTTAATGTATTACTTTTACTCTTTAACTACTAATAGCAACAAATCTTTCTTAGCACGTTATCAATTGTGAAATGGCAAACAGGAGAGTGATATGAAAATACACGAATGGAAAGAAATGCAGATATATGCGTGTGTGCGTACGCAAGACAGAAATAAACAGTTTTAAAAGACACTAGCGTATTGTTCTTACCTCCGGTTCCGGATTCCTTCAGCACCCTTTACTAAGCGAAGCAGACGCTTATCCGGTCAGCACGACGAGGAATATGACCTCCCGCCCTTTGCTGATGGATAATGTCTGCTGAAATTACCTAGTGCAGATATGTGAAGGATGGACGAGCCGCCAATTGATAAAGCCTAATATTTATCTTACTTAAAACCCTCTAAAAGGTGAAAGAACACAGTACGCTATTGGCGTATGGTATACCGTAAGGGCACGCACGTTGCGTAACAATCGCTTAGCCGTAGTCGAGACACTCCGGCGTCACGTTCGCTCACGGCCAAGAGATCACAGGCAGGCACGTTATAGGCTGCCGACTAACGTAATGATATGCTGCTAGCGTAGCGGACGCTTGGGACCACGAGGAGATCACAAGCGGCGCTGATGCTTACTGTGTTAAACCTTTATAACTATACCATAAACAATGTATTTATGCAATAAATCTCGGTGCAGTGATAGGGTGTAAATGTAACACAGTGTAACCTTATTAACTTGGAAACTGTACGAGCGTCTCCGACGCTCTGAGAATACCTAGAAATATAATAAATACACAGATACCAGTATTAGGTTCTAACACCTTATAAGAACGTTCTATTTGCAAAAGAATAATACAATACAAGTCATACACTACCAAAATAACATTGACCACCTAACCAGAAAACTACACATGAAATACAATAGTAGTACAATAATACTTAAGAGAAAGAGAGAGAAAGAGGAGAAGAGAGAGGGAGAGAGATATGGCTCACAATAACAATAAAGGCAATATGGTTGCGGAGAAACTTACGCTCAAGGGAAACAATCGCATGCGCCTCTGGATATCCAGCTCCCGATTATCAGTGGTGAGAACCGTTGAAGAGAATAGAGAGCTGGCCCAGAGTGGCTTGTCCTTTTATACCCTACACATAATACAGTACAATGGTCCCTATATTCTTATTGTTCATTGGACACAGGAATTCGTCTTCGCATTATAACAAAAGGTCATAGGTTAATTCATACAGGTGGGCTGTGACTATTTCCAACTGCTCAGGTGGGTGGGAAACTGGGTTTCCCGCCGCATGGATAATAAAGTGCAAATAATAGTAAATGTCCATAAACTTCTTATGTCCATAACTATTCGCACGAGCGATTAATCTGCTTCAAACCAACACCGGAATATTGCTAATTAAATACTCTTCCGATGGATACTAAACACCACTGTATAACCCCTGTCTGACCCTTGGTATCAAACAAAGAGGAATCTCTTTGTCTATGAACATGCTACATTAACTAAACTTTCAGGTTCTATCAAAGGGACCATAATCTACAAAATACATTATATAGTTAAAATATGTTACGAACGAGTCGCCCGCTAGACGCACATAAACTTTACCGTAAATGCGCACACCGTGCGCCCGCGGGTGCCCGCAACGGCGAGTATGCGCACGCACGGCAGGGCTCATGAACGTGCAACAGGCACTCGCATGAGGTGCAAATATGGCAGTGTGTAGCGTGATATTTTTCTGACTTTGACAAATCACAGAGTTTACCTGGCCGCCCTTGTGTCTACAAGGAATGACCTCCCAATTTCATTGACTGTAACCTCAGGCTTACTATCAAGGCTAATAATCAACTTCACTGGCTGCAAATTACAGGTGCGGCCCAAAATTTTTCCTATATGATTCCTGCTTACAATTATGTGCGTTATGTCGTTGTCTAGGGGGTTTATATACCTTATGTGGGTCTCTAAACATACAATTCCGTGCATAATGCCCTTCCCTCTGGCAGTTATAACATTTTATCACATTCGACTTACCCACAGGGGTCTGGGGCTTAAGCTGATGTGGCTTCGTTGTCAGGGCCTGTCTGCTTATTATCATTTGCTTACCGCCCTGTGACTCCCTGTGTCTTATGATGTTCCGACCATGTTCAATAGCGGTCTCTCTCCAAGCAGCCACCGACATACCTTTCCAATTAGGTTGAGTGGTCTGTATCCTTGTTATCAACACTTCCTTTAAGCAATCCATTAATACAGAAACCGCTACCTCTCTATACTCTACAATGTGAGGTGCAATTGTCTGTGCATAACATACAATACCGTACTTACCTGTGGACACGACCTCACCTGACCCTCCATAAGGGGGCTTGACTACTGCCTTTACCGATTGGGCTGTGCCCACCTGGGTGTCTCGTATGATCTCTGCTGGAAAAAGTTCCGACATCGTGCTAGGCTCACTTTCTTGCTTGTAATCCTGAGGGAAGTTTAACATGGGGTGCAACTTGCACGGGTTAGAATCTGTAAATTTTTCAGTTTTACTTCTATCATTATTACATTTATTACATTTACTACTATCATCATTGTGACAGGACGGTCCCGTACGAAAGCACTCGCCGCTTTCGCGTCCCGTTGACTGCGCACAGATTGGAAGGTCAAGTCACACGAGGCCTGACCACATAGGGGATTCCCGCTTACCGCCAGTAACCGCCTGTTACTGACTTCACCCACTGCGTTGTGGGCGGGTTTTTGCTGCCACCACCAAACTCCTAACCTGCCGTGGCGTTTGGAACCACGGTTCTGCTCTGTATGTGCTGACGCACTGCCTTACCACACCTGTGTGGTGTTGACGAATCCCCACTAGCCACTTGCTAGGCCTCTACCGGTAGCTGGCGGAAGGCGGAGCTTGGAGACGTTAGGTGCTTCCCTGGACAGCCGGAGAACGGGGCTAGGTTTGGCCTAACCCTGTAGGTCACAAGATGAAGCAGTCTTCTTGAGGCAATGATGTTTATTTGCTCAATGATAACCTTTAAAAAGGCTCCTCCCTATTGCTAGGGGCAACAGCATACAATCAGATGTTTTCAGCAGAATAAGATGGTACAATACAACCACTTAGAGGTTCACAGGCATCCTCTTTTTATCTCAGTTCTACACACAGTACCTCACTGTCTTCTCCAACCAATCAGGTTATCGCAGAAAATATAAATAAATACAAGTTACATTTCAAAAGTTAAGAATTAGATAAAGCACATTCCTGCTCCTCTTCATATATAACCAAACCAGTGTGCTTTCCCAAACACAATTGTAACCCTCCTTTCAAACTGACAATTGGATTAGATCTGTTATAGTGTCAAAGGGTAATTATACTACAGCTGTGCCTCCACTCAAGCTTCTCATCACTAGATAGTATATATGTATAGGGTGAGGCTCGCTTGAGTAAGCCTACACCTTGTATATGATTAGTATTATTGATTTTAAGATAATATGAAATATGCAAATATATGTAATTAAATACCTGTTTCTTCTGTCTTCCAGAGTTTTTTTCAACCAGTTATCTTCAATAGGACCCAAAAGACGGTAAGTAGAATACAAAGTATACTTTAATATAATGGTAACATAACAATTTCCTCGGATAATATATTATGTTTAAACATACACCACTATACAAATATCTTGCATGCAATATAAAAAACCCACTCCAAAAAGGGGCACCCAAAGTGCCAGAGTGACCCGGGTACTCTAATTATACTATATATACTATACCACATATATATATTAGTGCACTTTTTTAGAGCTCATGCATATGCAATACAATTTTATTTTAAGAAGAAAAAATGGTGATAATGTGGGCGCTCAAGGGAATTTTAAATACAACAGCTGCTGGTTTTGTAAAAAATCAATAGCATTTATTGGTACAAATGAAAAATTATCTAAAAAGAGCAAATCAACATGTATTATTCGGTTGCCATTAATGGTCTCCACACACGGCTCTCTGTCTCCGCTCCAGACGTAGCCGAATACAAGCCTGCAGGACACTGTGCCATACACATCAGGCACGGCCCCAAGAGAAACCGCCGCAGTGCGGCCAGTCGCACGGAGTGAGACAGTTGCGGGACTGGCATACCACCAATTCAGCTACACCACTTGGTGAAGTATAAACAGGCATTTCAGCCTTTATCTTCTTTTATCCCGCAAAGTGCATTTGAGCCAGTAACAGCACTTAATTCCTACTAACTACTAACAGTTATATGCATGCATGCAAGAGAACTAACAAGTTAAATCTGGGATAGTGCAATAACACTACTTAAAGTCCCGGGACCCAGGACACAGTGATCACTAATAATATTTTTTAAACTACCTCATATTATTGTAACTTGTTTTATTAATTTGTTATCAGTTGCCATTAATGGCAACCGAATAATACATGTTGATTTGCTCTTTTTAGATAATTTTTCATTTGTACCAATAAATGCTATTGATTTTTTACAAAACCAGCAGCTGTTGTATTTAAAATTCCCTTGAGCGCCCACATTATCACCATTTTTTCTTCTTCGCATAGTTAGGTGGATACCCAGGTCCACCATTGTGGGCAGCTAATAGGGTAATTCTCAAACCATAGGTACAACACCTATTTAATTAATTAATTATATTCCTTAAATCAGTTTTAGTAATCAGCGCCCACCTTTTGTCTGTGGGATCACACCCACTGACGCTCTTTTTCCAATTTTATTTTAGTAGTAATAACACTCCAGCTGGATTGGTTGGTTTGGTGAGATTGACACAAAGTCCCGGTAATCACTATACTGTAATTACGCTATTACTATTCTTGGAGTCTTTCGGGCGGTGTGAGGTTAATTTGTCTCTCTTCTATATCTCATCATCAGTGTATTAGTTAAATAGTAGAATATACTAATGACTTTGAGCCACAATAAGGATAAAATAGTATTATCACTCCTCTTAGAAATTCAGGTGTAGTTTTTATTTAATACTCCAAAAGGTATCTTTATCTTCCTGGTTCATGTAGAACTTACTTGGGCTGAAGATAAGGTGAGGTTATCCTTAGTCTATTTTAAAAGTCTTATAGTCCTTTGGTATACTGATGGATCTGAAGTGGTTGAGTCCTGGAATAATATAAAGCTCTTTAATAATAAAAGCGGAGCAATTAATTCTTATAATCCTTCTCTTTATATCGCTGTCTTTAATCCTTTCAAATGCCTTTAAACATAGAGCAAGCGTTATATAATTATTTATAATTCAAGGGATCTGTTAGAAATTGCCGCTTAATATATTTCTCCATTGAGACATACTATACTAATAGCATCAAAAGTCTACGGATGGTGAGCTTTACAGTGTCATAACATAAGAGGATCACTATCCTCTCTCTCTATGCTCCACCGACTCTCCAGCGACAGTTTGTGAGAGACACTTTTTTCCCAGTCTGCAATTCCTGATCTCATCTATATGGGAGGAGGGGAATATGATGATGCGTCATGCGTCACTCTCTCTCTCTCTCTCTGATATCCAATATGTGTGTAAGTAGTTTTGTTTTCTATAGTAATTGCTCCTTGGATAGTTGTAGATAAACTACCTATTCCTCTGTCACAGTGTAACAGCTCCTCATCAAAAAGCATATGTCCCCCGCTGTGTCTTCCTACAGTATGGACTGCTCACTACAGCGGGCAAATTACGTGGGCACCTCTCTATAGCGGCAATTATAGGATGCTCTTACCGCATTGTTAAGGCACCGCGTCTCCTCCACACCGTCCTCCTCTTGCCGTCCTTAACTCGTTTCCTCCTGGTCCCCTGCGCAGCAGCTCTCTCCTTCACTCAGGCGACTCTGATGATGCTGCACAGTGATCGGCTCCGTCTCTGTTCATCACCTCTCTCCGGCCGGTATTGCGGAGCTGTATAGATAATATTTCCTTCTCCTTCAGTAACCGGCTGTCGCTCCCCTCACAGCTTACAAGATGCTGGCAGCTGAGCGGTGATGGACGGACGGTGACGGACCTCTCTCTCTCCTTCCGCAACCCTTTCTCTCTCCTCTCTCACGGCACTAACGGCTCTCCTCCCCCTCTGCCTGCGGGTGCCTCTTATAGTTTCTCCACAGCTCTAACGGCTCTCCTGCGGCTCGTGCATACTCATTTTTCCTCTCGCTCACCAGACCAGCTCTCCTTGTTCGGCGCGAGGCTCCCTTCTCTTCCGCGAGGGGCTCTAGAAACTTCCCTAGCCATCCATCGTTGTTAGGGTTAGGGTTATATAATAAACCTACTATATACACTCATCTATACATATTTTATACATATATAAATATGCACTGTATACTAATACTGACAACAAATACTTAACTGGATTACACAATCTGATTATCATGTTCCTGTCTCTTTCACATATGTAAATGTAACTTGTATTTCAATTGCATTCACCCTCTCACACAGACAACGTTCTTATACTGTAAATTAAACATAATCTGCATCACACATAATGCAGCCTAAGAAATCTTACACCAAACTGTTGTTTAATGAAAATCACTAGTTTGCATTTGTAAAACACAATCTGATTAACATGTTCCTGTCTCTCTAACATCTCCATGCAAACCCAGTTCACACAATGGCCCTCATTCCGAGTTGTTCGCTCGCAAGGCGATTTTAGCAGAGTTGCTCACGCTAAGCCGCCGCCTACTGGGAGTGAATCTTAGCTTCTTAAAATTGCGAACAACGTATTCGCAATATTGCGATTACAAACTTCTTAGCAGTTTCAGAGTTGCTTCAGACTTACTCGGCATCTGCGATCAGTTCAGTGCTTGTCGTTCCTGGTTTGAAGTCATAAACACACCCAGCGTTCGCCCCGACACTCCCCCGTTTCTCCAGCCACTCCTGCGTTTTTTCCGGAAACGGTAGCGTTTTTTCGCACACACCCATAAAACGGCCTGTTTCCGCCCAGTAACACCCATTTCCTGTCAATCACTCTACGATCGCCGGAGCGATGAAAAAGCCGTGAGTAAAAATCCTAACTTCATAGCAAATTTAGTTGGCGCAGTCGCAGTGCGAACTTTGCGCATGCGCACTAAGCGGAAAATCACTGCGATGCGATGAAATTTACCGAGCGAGCAACTCGGAATGAGGGCCAATATTCAGAGAAGACAGCAACAAATCCTTTCACCTGCATGTGTCTATAAAGTTTAGAGATGTGCACCGGAAATTTTTCGGGTTTTGTGTTTTGGTTTTGAGTTCGGTTCCGCGGCCGTGTTTTGGGTTCGAACGCGTTTTGGCAAAACCTCACCGAATTTTTTTTGTCGGATTCGGGTGTGTTTTGGATTCGGGTGTTTTTTTCAAAAAACCCTAAAAAACAGCTTAAATAATAGAATTTGGTGGTCATTTTGATCCCAAAGTATTATTAACCTCAATAACCATAAATTCCACTCATTTTCAGTCTATTCTGAACACCTCACACCTCACAATATTATTTTTAGTCCTAAAATTTGCACCGAGGTCGCTGGATGGCAAAGCAAAGCGACCCAAGTGGCCGACACAAACACCTAGCCCATCTAGCAGTGGCAATGCAGTGTCACGCTGGATGGCCCTTCCAAAAAATACTCCCCAAACAGCACATGACGCAAAGAAGAAAAAAAAGAGGCGCAATGAGGTAGCTGTGTGAGTAAGCTAAGCGACCCTAGTGGCCGACACAAACACCTGGCCCATCTAGGAGTGGCACTGCAGTGTCAGGCAGGATGGCCCTTCCAAAAAATACTCCCCAAACAGCACATGACGCAAAGAAGAAAACAAAGAGGCGCAATGAGGTAGCTGTGTGAGTAAGCTAAGCGACCCTAGTGGCCGACACAAACACCTGGCCCATCTAGGAGTGACACTGCAGTGTCAGGCAGGATGGCCCTTCCAAAAAATACTCCCCAAACAGCACATGACGCAAAGAAGAAAACAAAGAGGCGCAATGAGGTAGCTGTGTGAGTAAGCTAAGCGACCCTAGTGGCCGACACAAACACCTGGCCCATCTAGGAGTGGCACTGCAGTGTCAGGCAGGATGGCCCTTCCAAAAAATACTCCCCAAACAGCACATGACGCAAAGAAGAAAACAAAGAGGCGCAATGAGGTAGCTGTGTGAGTAAGCTAAGGGACCCTAGTGGCCGACACAAACACCTGGCCCATCTAGGAGTGGCACTGCAGTGTCAGGCAGGATGGCCCTTCCAAAAAATACTCCCCAAACAGCACATGACGCAAAGAAGAAAAAAAAGAGGCGCAATGAGGTAGCTGTGTGAGTAAGCTAAGCGACCCTAGTGGCCGACACAAACACCTGGCCCATCTAGGAGTGGCACTGCAGTGTCAGGCAGGATGGCCCTTCCAAAAAAATACTCCCCAAACAGCACATGACGCAAAGAAGAAAAAAAAGAGGCGCAATGAGGTAGCTGTGTGAGTAAGCTAAGCGACCCTAGTGGCCGACACAAACACCTGGCCCATCTAGGAGTGGCACTGCAGTGTCAGGCAGGATGGCCCTTCCAAAAAATACTCCCCAAACAGCACATGACGCAAAGAAGAAAAAAAAGAGGCGCAATGAGGTAGCTGTGTGAGTAAGCTAAGCGACCCTAGTGGCCGACACAAACACCTGGCCCATCTAGGAGTGGCACTGCAGTGTCAGGCAGGATGGCCCTTCCAAAAAATACTCCCCAAACAGCACATGACGCAAAGAAAAATTAAAGAAAAAAGAAGTGCAAGATGGAATTGTCCTTGGGCCCTCCCACCCACCCTTATGTTGTATAAACAGGACATGCACACTTTAACCAACCCATCATTTCAGTGACAGGGTCTGCCACACGACTGTGACTGAAATGACGGGTTGGTTTGGATCCCCACCAAAAAAGAGCAATTAATCTCTACTTGCACAAACTGGCTCTACAGAGGCAAGATGTCCACCTCATCATCATCCTCCGATTCATCACCGTGTACATCCCCCTCCTCACAGATTATCAATTCGTCCCCACTGGAATCCACCATCTCAGATCCCTGTGTACTTTGTGGAGGCAATTGCTGCTGGTCAATGTCTCCACGGAGGAATTGATTATAATTCATTTTAATGAACATCATCTTCTCCACATTTTCTGGAAGTAACCTCGTACGCCGATTGCTGACAAGGTGAGCGGCGGCACTAAACACTCTTTCGGAGTACACACTTGTGGGAGGGCAACTTAGGTAGAATAAAGCCAGTTTCTGCAAGGGCCTCCAAATTGCCTCTTTTTCCTACCAGTATACGTACGGACTGTCTGACGTGCCTACTTGGATGCGGTCACTCATATAATCCTCCACCATTCTTTCAATGGTGAGAGAATCATATGCAGTGACAGTAGACGTCATGTCCGTAATCGTTGGCAGGTCCTTCAGTCCGGACCAGATGTCAGCATCAGCAGTCGCTCCAGACTGCCCTGCATCACCGCCAGCGGGTGGGCTCGGAATTCTGAGCCTTTTCCTCGCACCCCCAATTGCGGGAGAATGTGAAGTAGGAGCTATTGACCGATCAAGTTCCACTTGACTTGATAATTTTCTCACCAGCAGGTCTTTGAACCCCTGCAGACTTGTGTCTGCCGGAAAGAGAGATACAACGTAGGTTTTAAATCTAGGATCGAGCACGGTGGCAAAAATGTAGTGCTCTGATTTCAACAGATTGACCACCCGTGAATCCTGGTTAAGCGAATGAAGGGCTCCATCCACAAGTCCCACATGCCTAGCGGAATTGCTCTGTCTTAGCTCCTCCTTCAATGTCTCCAGCTTCTTCTGCAAAAGCCTGATGAGGGGAATGACCTGACTCAGGCTGGCAGTGTCTGAACTGACTTCACGTGTGGCAAGTTCAAAAGGTTGCAGAACCTTGCACAACGTTGAAATCATTCTCCACTGCGCTTGAGACAGGTGCATTCCACCTCCTATATCGTGGTCAGTTGTATAGGCTTGAATGGCCTTTTGCTGCTCCTCCATCCTCTGAAGCATATAGAGGGTTGAATTCCACCTCGTTACCACTCCTTGCTTCAGATGATGGCATGGCAGGTTCAGGCGTTTTTGGTGTTGCTACAGTCTTCTGTACGTGGTGCCTGTACGCCGAAAGTGTCCCACAATTCTTCTGGCCACCGACAGCATCTCTTGCACGCCCCTGTCGTTTTTTAAATAATTCTGCACCACCAAATTCAAGGTATGTGCAAAACATGGGACGTGCTGGAATTTGCCCAGATATAATGCACGCACAATATTGCTGGCATTGTCCGATGCCACAAATCCACAGGAGAGTCCAATTGGGGTAAGCCATTCTGCGATGATCTTCCTCAGTTGCCGTAAGAGGTTTTCAGCTGTGTGCGTATTCTGGAAAGTGGTGATACAAAGCGTAGCCTGCCTAGGAAAGAGTTGGCGTTTGCGAGATGCTGCTACTGGTGCCGCCGCTGCTGTTCTTGCGGCGGGAGTTAATACATCTACCCAGTGGGCTGTCACAGTCATATAGTCCTGAGTCTGCCCTGCTCCACTTGTCCACATGTCCGTGGTTAAGTGGACATTGGGTACAACTGCATTTTTTAGGACACTGAGGACTCTTTTTCTGAGGTCTGTGTACATTTTCGGTATCGCCTGCCTAGAGAAATGGAACCTAGATGGTATTTGGTACCGGGGACACAGTACCTCAATCAAGTCTATAGTTGGCTCTGAAGTAATGATGGATACCGGAACCACATTTCTCACCACCCAGGATGCCAAGGCCTCAGTTATCCGCTTTGCAGCAGGATGACTGCTGTGATATTTCATCTTCCTCGCAAAGGACTGTTGGACAGTCAATTGCTTGGTGGAAGTAGTAAAAGTGGTCTTACGACTTGCCCTCTGGGATGACCATCGACTCCCAGCAGCAACAACAGCAGCGCCAGCAGCAGTAGGCGTTACACTCAAGGATGCATCGGAGGAATCCCAGGCAGTAGAGGATTCGTCAGAATTGCCAGTGACATGGCCTGCAGGACTATTGGCATTCCTGGGGAAGGAGGAAATTGACACTTAGGGAGTTGGTGGGGTGGTTTGCGTGAGCTTGGTTACAAGAAGAAGGGATTTACTGGTCAGTGGACTGCTTCCGCTGTCGCCCAAAGTTTTTGAACTTGTCACTGACTTATGATGAATGTGCTGCAGGTGACGTATACGGGAGGATGTTCCGAGGTGGTTAACGTCCTTACCCCTACTTATTACAGCTTGACAAAGGCAACACACAGCTTGACACCTGTTGTCCGCATTTCTGTTGAAATACTTCCACACCGAAGAGCTGATTTTTTTGGTATTTTCACCAGGCATGTCAATGGCCATATTCCTCCCACGGACAACAGGTGTCTCCCCGGGTGCCTGACTTAAACAAACCACCTCACCATCAGAATCCTCCTTGTCAATTTCCTCCCCAGCGCCAGCAACACCCATATCCTCCTCATCCTGGTGTACTTCAACACTGACATCTTCAATCTGACTATCAGGAACTGGACTGCGGGTGCTCCTTCCAGCACTTGCAGGGGGTGTGCAAATGGTGGAAGGCGCATGCTCTTCACGTCCAGTGTTGGGAAGGTCAGGCATCGCAAACGACACAATTGGACTCTCCTTGTGGATTTGTGATTTCGAAGAACGCACAGTTCTTTGCTGTGCTTTTGCCAGCTTAAGTCTTTTCATTTTTCTAGCGAGAGGCTGAGTGCTTCCATCCTCATGTGAAGCTGAACCACTAGCCATGAACATAGGCCAGGGCCTCAGCCGTTCCTTGCCACTCCATGTCGTAAATGGCATATTGGCAAGTTTACGCTTCTCCTCCGACGATTTTATTTTAGATTTTTGAGTCCTTTTTTTACTGATATTTTGTGTTTTGGATTTTACATGCTCTGTACTATGACATTGGTCATCGGCCTTGGCAGACGACGTTGATGGAATTTAATCGTCTCGGCCATGACTAGTGGCAGCAGCTTCATCACGAGGTGGAAGTGGATCTTCATCTTTCCCTATTTTTGGAACCTCAACATTTTTGTTCTCCATATTTTAATAGGCACAACTAAAAGTCACCTCAGGTAAACAATGGAGATGGATGGATACTAGTATACTTATGGATGACGAGTGACTGACGACACAGAGGTAGCTACAGCCGTGGACTACTGTACTGCGTCTGCTAGTATAGAGATGATAATTAATGATATAAAAAAAAATATATATAACTACTGTAGGTATATATAATATAATGACGGACCTGGTGGACACTGTCAGCAGACTCCTAAACTACTAGTATGAAGAAGATAGAAAAAAAAAAACCCACCACAGGTAGGTAGGTATACAATTATGGACGAGCACTGACGACACAGAGATAGCCACAGCCGTGGACTACCGTACTGCGTCTGCTAGTATAGATAATATACTAAATATATTACTACTGTAGGTATATAATATAATGATGGACCTGGTGGACACTGTCAGCAGACTCCTAAACTACTAGTATGAAGAAGATAGAAAAAAAACCCCACTACAGGTAGGTAGATATACAATTATGGACGAGCACTGACGACACAGAGATAGCCACAGCCGTGGACTACGGTACTGCGTCTGCTAGTATAGATAATATACTAAATATATTACTACTGTAGGTATATAATATAATGACGGACCTGGTGGACACTGTCAGCAGACTCCTAAACTACTAGTATGAAGAAGATAGAAAAAAAAAACCCCACCACAGGTAGGTAGGTATACAATTATGGACGAGCACTGACGACACAGAGATAGCCACAGCCGTGGCCTACCGTACTGCGTCTGCTAGTATAGATAATATACTAAATATATTACTACTGTAGGTATATAATATAATGACGGACCTGGTGGACACTGTCAGCAGACTCCTAAACTACTAGTATGAAGAAGATAGAAAAAAAAACCCCACCACAGGTAGGTAGGTATACAATTATGGACGAGCACTGACGACACAGAGATAGCCACAGCCGTGGCCTACCGTACTGCGTCTGCTAGTATAGATAATATACTAAATATATATTACTACTGTAGGTATATAATATAATGACGGACCTGGTGGACACTGTCAGCAGACTCCTAAACTACTAGTATGAAGAAGATAGAAAAAAAACACCCACCACAGGTAGGTAGGTATACAATTATGGACGAGCACTGACGACACAGAGATAGCCACAGCCGTGGCCTACCGTACTGCGTCTGCTAGTATAGATAATATACTAAATATATTACTACTGTAGGTATATAATATAATGACGGACCTGGTGGACACTGTCAGCAGACTCCTAAACTACTAGTATGAAGAAGATAGAAAAAAAAAAACCACCACAGGTAGGTAGGTATACAATTATGGACGAGCACTGACGACACAGAGATAGCCACAGCCGTGGACTACCATACTGCGTCTGCTAATATATAGATGATAAAGATGATAGAGATGAAAAAAAAAAAATATAACATTACTGTAGGTAAATATTTATATAATATAATGAATGACGGACCTGCTGGACACTGTCAGGAGAATGCGTTTATAGTTAGAATAAAAAAAAAAAAACACCACAGGAGTGTTTAACTTTTTCAGGCAGACAATATACTGGTGGTCACTGGCAGCAAAAGTGTGCACTGTACTCCTGCTATAACTGCTCCCCAGTCTCCCCCACAATTAAGCTGTGTGAGCAGTGAGCACTCAGCACAGTCAGATATACATAGATGATATATCATGCAGCACACTGAGGCTGAGCACAGATATGGTATGTGACTGTGTATCGTTTTTTTTCAGGCAGAGAACGGATTATAAATAAAACTGGTGGTCACTATCAGCAAAACTCTGCACTGTACTGAGTACTCCTAATGCTCCCCAAAATTAGTAGTAAATCAAGTGTCTCTCTAATCTATTCTAAACGGAGAGGACACCAGCCACATCCTCTCCCTATCAATCTCAATGCATGTGTGAAAATGGCGGCGACGCGCGGCTCCTTATATAGAATCCGAGTCTCGCGAGAATCTGACAGCGGGATGATGACATTCGGGCGCGCTCGGGTTAACCGAGCAAGGCGGGAGGATCCGAGTCTGCTCGGACCCGTGCAAAAAAGGCTGAAGTTCGGGGGGGTTCGGATTCCGAGGAACCGAACCCGCTCATCTCTAATAAAGTTACACAGAGACACATCTCAATCTCAAAGAATTGGCTTCTCCATACACCCCTTTCCAGGTGCCAGGGTCATCAATATCTCAATTCCTAGGTGAGAAGCTTCCAAGCCATTTGTCCACAAACGTAAATGCATTTTAAAACCAACACAGCTTACACATTCCTTCTAAGTGCTGGCATTTGCTGCAATGTAAATGTGCAATCTTACAACTGTGCCTATTGCCTTAAATATAACATTGGTGAAAACACAGTATTAAATATATTTTTAAATACCCGGTGCCTAGCACCCACACTACATTTAAAGATACCCACACTACATTTAGCACCAGTGCACAGTTTAAAAGTGGCGCCAAGCGCCCATTGTCCTTGTAATGGCGCCGGACACTAGGGGTTAACCCCTTCAGTGCCGCGGCGGCCATTTCACGTGTGGCTGGTTAGTCTCTCCGGTCACAATCATTAATAAATTTATTAAGTGCATTATTATCATCATATCCCAGTATGCCCTTCTCTGTAGCCCTTGTTTCTCCAGTTGCCATCAGTTTCCTGCTAAGGTGGGAACCAGCTGTGTAAGCTAATTCCCTTTGTATCTCACTTTGCTGTTGCCATAAATGTAAACAATTTGTGTGTCTGATCCTCTGCTTCTGGGATTTTATCAGACACTTCCTTCTCCTTAAATTTTCCAAAACCTCAGGATTAAAACTGCCTACTCGTGGTAACTTCTCCCATCGTTCACAGTCATACGTTCCCACTCATTGCATAAAACCTCGGCGTGTGATCCATATTTTCCACACATTACGTACCTCGCCAACCCTTCCAGGCGCGGAATTATATCATCCTGAACCTTGGTTGATCGTCCCTTACTTGAGCAACTGGCCCCCATTCTTTGCAGGTATTGCCTTCTCAGCGAATTTCCTACAAAAACCAAGTTCTCAGAGGTAAGGCAACGGTGAAAGTCCGAGTGCCTTCACCCACTCTCGCCCACGTCGACCAATATGCCCACACACTGCTTCAGCACTGGCGTACTCAACCCAGGGCCCCTGCAACCTGAACCTCTATTTACTGGGGCGTGTGGGACTATGCTACCCTCCCCAGTAAGTATCAGTTGCTGGAGAATTCCTGAGTGATCAGCGAACCTCCCTTAAAATAAAAAAAACCTACACAAATCACGTTAGAATGTACAAATATCGTTTATGATCCCGCAAAGCGTACGCAAACTGCGTAATGTGTATCACCGTAACCAACTAATGCACACAGTTACATGCGGTACAGTTGCACAGCGTATAAGTAACTATTACTTATCCGCCGCACGACCAGCGGAATTGATTGTTTAGGCTGCAAAACCTTCAGCCGGAGCGTATTCTCAAAACGGGCCTATATGGTTACTGCGCCAACCCCCAGGGCTGCGCTCACTACCTCTGTCCTTTCTTAAGTCAGGGTCTTCAGAAACTTTGTATAGGTACTTTTAACGGATTTCTGATTTTAGTGGACCTTCTGGTCTGCTGTAACACTAATTGCTCCTCTTACCTTATTCACTGTTAACGTGAGATGGCCTTCTCCCATTCCACCACGTGTTCACTTCACGGGTGTCCTCCTACGAGATCTCGAATTCCGGGGTTCACACCAAAGAAAAATTTACTTGCATACTGTTATGCACACCAGTGCCTGCAGGAATATACTGGTGTCTGAACTGTTATGCACACCAGTGCCTGCAGGAATGTACTGGTGTTTGAACTGTTATGCACACCAGTGCCTGCAGGAATGTACTGGTGTCTGAACGGATAGGGATGCAAAACAAATGAACTCACAGACAGACTGGGGGATATGACATTACATACACAGAAGGTGATAGGGTAACAAAATAAACACAAAGTGAACAGAGAAGCCCAGAGGCTAAGAAACTGGGTGTCTCCCTAGTATTAGTAATGCTCAGATGGAAAAAGCAAGATGTTGTGTTTTAATACGTAGAGAACCCGAAATGCTGTTGCTAAGGGCAACAGCAAAACCCTAAAGGGTTACCAACGGGTGTGGCAGTAAACTCCTTGGTCAGAGATGGAATGATAGACACAAGGAGAGTCTCCACAATCCTAATCCTCACTTGCAGTGCACAGGTTCAGCTTACTGCCACTAAACTGACACCTGAACACCTTGCACAGTGAGAAAGGATTTAGGCAGGCAAGTCTTAGAATACAGCCGCAAACTTGCTAAGTTCACAGAGTAGCAAAATAACCCCAGCAAGTTAAATGACTGACTCCAGTCTTACTGCTAGGTCTGGATTGGCAGAGTGTAGTACCAAATCCCCAGGCCTATTTGCAGTAAGCAATAACAAATACAAAGCTACACAGTACTGGCTAACTTTCAGGAACTGACTAACCAACAAAGATTCAGCAGCATCTGCTTAACCTGAGAAGAGGCCTTATATAGCAGGTGCTGTCCATGCCCCACTCAGACCTCACAGACTGTGAGCACAAAAACCAGCACTGGATCCCCTGCCGTGCACAGAGCCTGTAACCACTGCACAGCAAAAGACCCGAACCGGAGTATCAGCTGCGCTCAGGTTACTCTGCTAGCACTTGTCTCCCGGTTGCCTTGACGACGTGGCAGCACAGGGCAGGAGACCTTAACAGTACCCCCCCTCTGACGAGGGGTCAAAGAACCCCTACCACCGGGTTTATCGGGGAACTGCGAGAAGAAAGAGTGTATCAGTCTGGGGGCATGAAGATCACAACTGCGCACCCACGACCGCTCCTCCGGGCCATACCCCTTCCAGTGCACCAAAAATGACAGCCGAACCCGAACCATCTTGGAGTCAAGAATCCTTTCAACAACAAACTCCCTCTGGCCACGTATCAGAAGAGGGGAAGGTCTTCCACTGGAAGAAGGATTACTAAATGCCTGTTTTAAAAGGGAACAATGAAATGTTTTATTGATACCCAAAGAACGGGGCAGATCTAACTGAAATGCCACCGGATTGATAACCCTGGTGATCTTATAAGGGCCGATGAACCGGGGGCCTAACTTATGAGATGGCTGTCTCAACTTCAAATTCTTGGTAGACAACCAGACGAAGTCTCCTAATTTGAAGCTGCAGGGTCTTTTCCGCTTATCAAAAACCCTTTTGGTCACTAATGACACAGACACAAGGGCTTTCTTCACTTTCCTCCAAATACCTCTAAGGACCGAAACCACAGAGGAACCACCAGGCGTGGAGTCCAGGGGGTCAAAAGAATTGGCCTTAGGATGATGCCCATACACACAAAGGAAGGGAGAGATCCCTGTAGCAGAGTGAGCCGCGTTGTTATAGGCAAACTCCGCCATGGACAGATGAGCAACCCAGTCAGTCTGACACTTGGAGACATAACACCTGAGGAACTGCTCCAAGGACTGGTTCACCCTTTCAGTCTGCCCATTAGACTGCGGATGGTAGCCTGACGACAAGCTGACAGAAATCTGGAGATCGGAACAAAATGCCCTCCAGAATTTGGCCACAAACTGGGATCCGCGGTCAGAGACCACATCAAGTGGCAACCCGTGGAGACGCACATCATGCAGCATAAATAATTCAGACAGGCGTCTGGCCGATGGCAGCCCAACCAGTGGAATGAAGTGCGCCATCTTCGAAAACCTGTCAACGACAACCCAGATGGCTGTCATCCCCCGAGGATTTGGGCAAGTCCACCACAAAATCCATTGAAATGTGGGTCCATGGCTAAGATGGGATAGAGAGTGGATGTAATGGGCCAACAGGAACCCCTCTAGAAGTCTTATTTCGGGCACAGATGTCACATGCCCGAACCCACTGATCCACATCCTTAGCCACCGAGGGCCACCACACCGCCCTAGATAGCAACTCCCGAGTTCTGGCAATACCCGGGTGACCTGCCGACTTTTTGGCATGGAATTCCAGGAACACTCGCTGTCTTAACCTAGGAGGCACAAACAAAAGACCTACCGGAAGGTCTGGAGGATCCTGCTCCTGTGCTCTAAGGACTAATGATAAGAGGTCCTGGGTAATGCCCACTTTAATACATGATGGGGACACAATGGGCAACGGCTCCTCGGTGGTCTCCTGGATTGGAGCAAAACTCCGCGAGAGTGCATCAGCCTTGATGTTTTTTGACCCAGGGCGATATGTTATCAAAAAATTAAAGCGAGCAAAAAACAAAGCCCATCGTGCCTGCCTGGCATTGAGACGTTTCGCTGACTCTAAATATGCCAGATTCTTATGGTCGGTGAGAATTGAGACAACAAACTTAGCCCCCTCAAGCCAGTGTCTCCACTCCTCGAGTGCATCCTTAATAGCCAACAATTCCCGGTTACCCACGTCATAATTCATCTCGGCAGGCGAAAATTTACGGGAAAAGTAAGCACAGGGATGAAGGCGATTATCAGACACTCCCATCTGAGAGAGCACTGCCCCAATACCCATCTCAGAGGCATCCACCTCCACCACAAAAGGACGCTCTGGATCTGGGTGTCGCAGCACCTTAGCCGATACAAATGCCCTTTTGAGACGGGCAAAAGCCGCTTTAGCCTCACAAGACCAGTGAGCAACATCTGCCCCTTTCTTAGTGAGTGTCACCAAGGGTGCCACTATAGACGAAAATCCAGCGATAAATCGTCTATAAAAATTTGCAAAGCCCAGGAAACGCTGAAGCGCCTTCAAACTAGTGGGCTGCACCCAATCCAGGACTGCCTGTACCTTGGAACCCTCCATTTGGAAACCTTCTGGGGAGATAATATATCCTAGAAATGCGATTTGCTGAACTTCAAATTCGCACTTCTCCAGCTTCGCTCCAAGCCGGTGGTCTCTGAGTTTCTGGAGGACTAAGCGTACATGCTTGCGATGTTCATCCAGGGAATGGGAGAAGATTAGGATGTCATCTAAGTATACAACTAAGAATCTATCCAAATATTCCCTGAGTACATCATTCATGAAATCCTGGAAGACTGCCGGGGCATTACAGAGCCCAAAAGGCATCACCAAATACTCATAATGCCCTGAGTGGGTATTAAAGGCAGTCTTCCATTCATCCCCCTCTCTTATTCGGATTAGATTGTACGCACCGCGTAGGTCAATATTAGAAAAAATGGTGGCAGTACGAAGCTGGTCAAACAAGACCGAAATGAGAGGCAGTGGGTATGAGTTTTTAATCGTGATATGGTTCAATTCCCTGAAGTCGATGCAGGGTCGCAACGAACCGTCCTTTTTACCCAAGAAGAAGAACCCCAACCCAACTGGAGACTGTGAAGGTCTGATAAATCCCTTAGCCAAGTTCTCCTGAATGTACTCTGCCATAGCCTGAGTCTCAGGACGTGACAGGGAGTACAACCTGCTCTTGGGATGCTTAGCATTTGGCAACAAATCAATGGCACAGTCATAGGGGCGATGGGGAGGTAGTACCTCTGCAACTTTTTTGGAGAACACGTCCGCAAAATCTGCATAACACCCTGGCAATCCTGGCAAACTTAGCTGCGAGAGCCTGACTGGAAGGCTCAAGCAACTCCTGAAACAATCAGTACCCCAACTAAGAATCTCCCCAGAGACCCAGTCAAATTGAGGATTGTGGGCCCTTAACCAGGGTAACCCCAACACCAATGGGGCAAAAGTACAGACAGTCACATAAAAGGACAATTTTTCAGAGTGTGTGGCTCCAATAAACAAAGAAATCTGGCTAGTGCAAGAGGTAATTTTACCTTGGGATAATGGTTCCCCGTTTAACCCACAAATCTCAATTTCAAATGCCAAGGGTACTAAGGGAACAGAGTGTTTCAGGGCGAATTGGTGGTCCATAAAAACCCCGTCGGCCCCACTGTCCACAAAGGCCTCAGTCTTGACAGTTTGACCGAGGATCTTCAAGGTCACCGGAATGATAAAAGTCTTCTTGGGAAATTCTGACTTCTGGCCTGACAGGATATTTCCCATCACCCTCAGGCCCTGAAGTTTTCCGGCTTTTCTGGGCATGATACTACCACATGACCTTTATTCCCACAGTACAAACACAACCCCTGCTGTCTCCTCTGCATCTTCTCACGCGAGGAGAGGCGGGTAGCCCCAATCTGCATAGGCTCCTCAGAAAATTCCTCAGAGTCTGAGGTTCCCTTGGGAAAGAAGGAAACCTCGGTCTCCCTTTCAAGCCTACGCTCTCTCAGCCGTCTATCCACCCGGATGGATAACTGCATGAGCTGATCCAAGCTATCAGGTAAGGGATATTGTACCAGTTGGTCTTTTATCTGGTTAGAAAGACCTCTTTGGTACTGGTGTCTCAGGGCTGGATCATTCCACTGGGTATCATGGGCCAACCTCCGAAACTCCGTACAGTAAACCTCAACTGGCCTTCGCCCTTGCTTAAGGATCAAAATCTGAGCCTCGGCTGAGGCCGTCTTGTCAGGGTCATCATACAACATGCCCAGTGCCGTAAAAAAAGCATCAACACTTTTAAGCGACGGACAGTCAGGCTGCAACCCATATGCCCAGACCTGTGGGTCTCCTTGTAGCAAGGAAATCACTATGCCCACCCGCTGAATCTCCGACCCAGAAGACTGAGGCCTAAGCCGGAAGTATAGCTTGCAGCTCTCCTAGAAACAAAAGAACTGCGAGCGATCTCCAGAAAAACGATCCGGGAGATTTACTTTTGGCTCCTTAACCCCTGAAGGTGCTGCTGCTGCGGGAGCTCCGCCAGCGGCCTGAGAGGTGTGCATTTTAATGGACAAATCATTAAATTGTCGAGTCAGGACCTGCACCTGATCGACCACCTGTTGCAACGTATTTTGAGGGGTATGCTCCATATTCCCACAAAATTTCAACAGGAGTATTAGGCTGCTGAATATGTTATGCACACCAGTGCCTGCAGGAATGTACTGGTGTCTGAACTGTTATGCACACCAGTGCCTGCAGTAATGTACTGGTGTTTGAACTGTTATGCACACCAGTGCCTGCAGGAATGTACTGGTGTCTGAATGGATAGGGATGCAAAACAAATGAACTCACAGACAGACTGGGGAATATGACATTACGTACACAGAAGGTGATAGGGTAACAAAATAAACACAAAGTGAACAGAGTAGCCCAGAGGCTAAGAAACTGGGTGTCTCCCTAGTATTAGTAATGCTCAGATGGAAAAAGCAAGATGTTGTGTTTTAATACGTAGAGAACCCGAAATGCTGTTGCTAAGGGCAACAGCAAAACCCTAAAGGGTTACCAACGGGTGTGGCAGTAAACTCCTTGGTCAGAGATGGAATGATAGACACAAGGAGAGTCTCCACAATCCTAATCCTCACTTGCAGTGCACAGGTTCAGCTTACTGCCACTAAACTGACACCTGAACACCTTGCACAGTGAGACAGGATTTAGGCAGGCAAATCTGAGAATACAGCCGCAAACTTGCTAAGTTCACAGAGTAGCAAGAGAACCCCAGCAAGTTAAACGACTGACTCCAGTCTTACTGCTAGGTCTGGATTGGGAGAGTGTAGTACTAAATCCCCAGGCCTATTTGCAGTAAGCAATAACAAATACAAAGCTACACAGTACTGGCTAACTTTCAGGAACTGACTAACCAACAAAGATTCAGCAGCATCTGCTTAACCTGAGAAGAGGCCTTATATAGCAGGTGCTGTCCACGCCCCACTCAGACCTCACAGACTGTGAGCACAAAAACCAGCACCGGATCCCCTGCCGTGCACAGAGCCTGTAACCACTGCACAGCAAAAGACCCGAACCGGAGTATCAGCTGCGCTCAGGTTACTCCGCTAGCACTTGTCTCCCGGTTGCCTTGACGACGTGGCAGCACAGGGCAGGAGACCCTAACACATACACACGCTCTTTCACTTCATATATACTTTGATTTTTCTTTACAGAAAATTTCTTTCATTCAGGTAACACAGGCTAATCCCAGAGGAGATGCAACGAGAGAAGGATCTTTTTTTTTTTAAACTAAATTTAGGAAACTGAAAAAAAATGTGCTATTATCTCGTGGCTTCCGTATCGCCTTACTGAAACAATGCTATCGTGTGATTTGTATTTAGTGGGCGTACCTGTACGCACGTTGCGTAATATACGCCACGTGTGTAGGCCTTTGTGTCACATAAGCTGTCTCGCACTCGGTCAGAGACACGTGTACACAGGCCGGAAATGTCCGCAGTAACACAAATAACACGCTTCTATAAATGCAAACAATATTTAACTATAATCACTTACCAAACACCACACAGTATCTCCTGTACAACCTTTATAACTGGGCAAGGCTGCGTGCGTGTTTTACAATTACTCCCTTAAGTATTACTCTTTACTTTTAAAATAGCAGCAAATTTTCTCAGCACATGATCAATGCTAATAGCAAACAGAAAGGTAGATAGGTGAAAATACACAAATGAAAATGTAGGTGTGTGCATGTGTTGCGTGCGCAGTTTGCACCAAAAAGAAATTAAAACAGATTTAAAAAGACAATAGCTTAACGTTCTTACCTTTCGGTTCCAGATCCCACCAGCATCCCTACAAACCGAGCGGAGCAGACGCTTATCTGATCAGCACTACCGTATCCCCAACCACCAAACGGATAACAGGGGATACTACCTTCCCTCCCTTTGGTGATGGATAAAGTCTGCATGGTTCCGCTAGGTTACGGATATGAGGAGGACCAGACGAGCCCTCAAATGATAAAGTCAATTATTACCTATGAATATAAGCTTTATACTTATTATAGACTAAGTACGCAATTGGCGCACGGAGTAACGTAAGGGTACGCACTTAGCGTAGTAGATGCTAGGCCGTGGGCGCGACGCACGAGCAGCACGTATGCTCACGGGCTTACGCTTAGTATCGAGCATGCTATGGGCCGCCAGAGTACCGTAATGCTACGCTATTGGCGTAGTGGACGCTGTGCCACGAGAGTGGGACACGAGCAGCGCAGACGCTCACTGGATGATACACTGTAAACCTTATTAACAACACACTGTAAGGGTATGCTTATACTGTAAACCTTAGTACTGAGATACTACAATGATGTAACACTTATAACCCCTGATAATATGAAAGCTGTTTGAGCGATTGAGATGCTCAGAAACCCTTTACAACAGGCATGTCCAAACTGCGGCCCTCCAGCTGTTGTGAAACTACAAATCCCAGCATGCCCTGACACAGTTTTGCTGTCAGAGAATGCTAAAGCTGTGTCAGGGCATGCTGGGATGTGTAGTTTCTCAACAGCTGGAGGGCCGCAGTTTGGACATGCCTGCTTTACAATAACTGGTGAAGCACACAAGACCTGGTATGGATTTAAACGACCACTCAGGCTCCAACACCTTTGTGGAAGATTCTTTTAGTATGATAAGGGGAAAACAATACAGGTTATACACTACAGAACTAACATCAAAATCTAAACAGAATAACAAGGAATAAGATAAACAATAGCTAAGCGGAGCGATAGCAAACACAAAGCAAACAGAATGAGAACGAATGGCATACACAAAGGATAACAAAATGGCTACAGGGAACTTACACACGTGGGAATGATTCGCAAGCGCGTCCTGGATCCAGCCCCCAACCTTCAATGTGAAAACCTTGCAGAGAGAGTGAGTGACTGGCTCCAGAAATGGTGGTCCTTATATACACAGCATACAGTAACAATACAATGGTCCCTATATTCTCGTTGTTCATTGGACATAGGAATGTGTCTCTGAATTATAACAAAAGGTCATAGGTGGGTTCAAACAGGTGGGCTGTGTCTATTTCCAACTGCCCAGGTGGGAGGTATCCTCAGGAATCCCGCCGCATGGATAATGAACAGCAAATACAGTAAATGTCTATAAACTACTTTTATACATAACTATACGCAGGAGCGAGCAATCTCTTCCTAACCAACACCAAAATGTTACTATTAAAATACTCTACAGCTGGATACTAAACACCACCTTTCTCCATTTCTCTGACCCTTTCTATCATGCAAAGAGGAATCCCTCTGTCCACGAACCATTTAAACTAAACATTCTTGCTGACATTGTTAAGGGGAATAATAGCTATAAAACACACTATGTGGGTTAAATATGTTGCGATCGAGTCGCTCGCTTGACGCTTACAAACTCCACCGTAAATACACATCTCAATGAGCAGGAGACGTCGGAGCATCCCTTACGCAACCTGAGGGGTTGTGTACGCACGGGGAGTGGGTGCACGAGCAGCGGGCATGTGCATTGGGGTTAGTACAAGGCATTGTGAATCATGATATTTTTCAACTTTGACAAGGTAGAGACACACAGAGGCAGTATGGGGTACAGGTAGAGGCACATAGACGCAGTGTGGGGTACAGGTGGAGGCACTGAGAGGCAGTAAGGGGTACAGGTAGATGCATAGAGAGGCCGTGTGGGGTACAGGTAGGGGCACAGAAAGTCAGTATGTGGTACAGAAAGGGGCACAGAGAGGCAGGATGGGATACATGTAGAGGCACATAAAGACAGTATGGGGTACAGGCAGATACACCTAAAGACATTATGGGGTACAGGAAGAGGCACATAAAGGCAGTGTGGGGTACAGGTAGAGGCACAGAGAGGCAGTATGAGGTACAGGTAGAGACACACAAAACATTATGGGGTACAGGTAGAGTCACAGAAAGGTAGTATGGGGTACAGGTAGGGGCACACAGAGGCAGTATGGGGTACAGGTAGAGACACAGATCGGCAGTACGGGGTAAAGGTAGAGGCAAAGAGAGGCAGTATGGGGTACAGGTAGAGGCACAGAGAGGCAGTATGGGGTACAGGTAGGGGCACAGAGAGGCAGTATGGGTTACAGATAGAGGAACAGAGAGGCAGTATGGGGTACAGGTAGGGGCACAGAGAGGCAGTATGGGGTACAGGTAGAGACACAGATCGGCAGTATGGGATACAGGTAGAGGCACAGAGAGGCAACATGGGGTATAGGTAGAGAAACACGGAGGCAGTGTGGGGTGCAGTTAGAGGCACATGGAGGCAGTGTGGGGTACAGGTGGTGTCACAAAGGGGAAGTTTGGGGTAAAGGTAGAGGCACAGAGAGGCAGTAAGGGGTACAGGTAGAGGCACAGAGAGGAGGCATGGGGTACAGGTAGAGCAACAGATAGGTAGTATGGGGTGCAGTTAGAGGCACACAGAGGCAGTGTGGGATACAGTTGGAGGCACAGGAGAGGCAGTGTGGTGTACAGTTAGAGGCACAGAGAGGCAGTGTGGTATACAGTTGGAGGCACATAGAGAGGCAGTGTGGGGTACAGGTAGAGGCACAGAGATGCAGTGTGGGATACAGTTGGAGGCACATAGAGAGGCAGTGTGGGGTACAGGTAGAGGCACAGAGAGGCAGTATGGGTTACAGGTAGAGGCACAGAGAGGCAGTGTGGGGTACAGGTAGAGGCACAGTAAGGCAGTATGCGGTATAATAAGATGCACAGAGAGGCAGTATGGGGTACAGGTAGATGCACAGAGAAGCAGTATGGGGTAAAGGTAGAGGCACAGAGAGGCTGTATGGGATACAGGTAGATGCACAGAGAAGCAGTATGTGGTAAAGGTAGAGGCACAGAGAGGCAGAATGGGGGACAGGTAGTGGAACAGAGAGGCATTATGGAGTACAGGTAGAGGCACAGAGAGGCAGTATGGTGTACAGGTAGAGGCACAGAGAGGCAGTATGGGGTACATGTAGAGGCACAGTGAGGCAGTATGGGGTTCAGGTAGAGGCACAGAGAGGCAGTATGGGCTACATGTAGAGGCACAGCGAGGCAGTGTGGGGTACAGGTAGAAGCACAAACAGGCAGTATGGGGTACAGGTAGAAGCACAGAAAGGCAGTGTAGGGTGCAGTTTGAGGCACAGAGAGGCAGTATTGGGTACATGTAGAGGCACAGTGAGGCAGTATGGAGTACAGGTAGAGGCACAGAGAGGCAGTATGGAGTACAGGTAGAGGCATGGAGAGGCAGTATGGGGTACAGGTAGAGGCACAGAGAGTTAGTGTGGGGTACAGGTAGAGGCACAGGGATGCGTTATGGATTACAGGAAGAGGCACTGAGAGGCAGTATGGGGTACAGGTAGAGGCACAGAGAGGCAGTATGGGGTACAGGTAGAGGCATGGAGAGGCAGTATGGGGTACAGGTAGAGGCACAGAGAGTTAGTGTGGGGTACAGGTAGAGGCACAGGGATGCGTTATGGATTACAGGAAGAGGCACTGAGAGGCAGTATGGTGTACAGGTAGAGGCACAGAGAGGCAGTATGGGGTACAGGTAGAGGCACAGAGAAGCAGTATGAGGTACAGGTAGATGTATAGAGAGGCAGTATGAGGTACAGGTAGAGGCACAGAGAGGCAGTATGGGGTACAGGTAGATGTATAGAGAGGCAGTATGGGGTACAGGTAGAGGCACAGAGAGGCAGTATGAGGTGCAGTTAGAGGCACAGAGAGGCAGTATGAGGTACAGGTAGATGTATAGAGAGGCAGTATGAGGTACAGGTAGAGGCACAGAGAGGCAGTATGGGGTACAGGTAGATGTATAGAGAGGCAGTATGGGGTACAGGTAGAGGAACAGAGAGGCAGTGTGGGGTATAGGTAGAGGAACAGAGAGGCAGTATGGGGTGCAGTTAGAGGCACATTGTTCTCATTGTTCTCTTACCAGGTATGTCTAGTGGGATTACAATCGCCAGCAAGCTATACTGCATCTGCTAATTATCATATATGAATACCATGAATGCTTAGCTATAGGTATGTCTAGTGTCTTAATTATTAGCAGATGTAAGTAAGTTTTATTTGTAGTATTTGGGGAATGTATGATGGTTTCATACCCCCACACCTTTTGTTTGTGTAAGTTTTATTGCTTTAAATGGGTGATGGGCTAGGGGAGGGTCCAATCAATCAATGTGCTCACAAACACATGTTTGTTGGTCTTTATATTAGTGTGTAGTCTAGCTGAATCAGCGTGGGCTGAAAGATTTATAGGGAGAAAATTCCTAAGGGTGTAATCTGTGACTTATACTGGACTTCTACTGGATAGAAACTGAAAGGAAACACCAATCAATTGCAAATAAAAAAATAAAAACATCACAAACCACCAATACTTGGACTGCAGCTACAAATGTTTGTTCACTCCTAATATTCTCCAATCCTCACTTACTCAGGAAACTATACATTCACTTTCTGCACAAACACCTGCAATGCAACTTCTACTCTGACCCTGCAAATACCTGGAAAACAAATGTGTCACTGAGAAGCGTATTTAATGAAGTAACACTGACTTGCAGTTTGCCAACACTGTAATTTTCCATCTAACATCAGCAAATATTTGAGTTACTGTTACCTGTATATACTGACGACAGTTTAACATTGAATTTCTTTCTGCAAACTTCACTGCTCTCTTATTCAGCCACCACTCCTCCTACTCTCATTTTGCTACCACTATATACCCCATCCACACTATGGCCAGGCTGGCAACATCCCCCATTAATCCTTGTCTTCCTATTCCTTTTTTCTGTCCCCTGCTACCACCTCTATCCCTCTCTCCCAGTCTCCTACATCTCATGCTCTCTCCTCTCCTCTGTCTGCCTCCCTTCCCCTCCTCTTCTATTTCCCCACTGCAATTCACTTCTGCCCCTTCACACCATTTATACCCCACCACTCAACCCTGTTCTCTCCCTCCTCTGCCTGTCACCTCACCTCTCCTCCACCAGTATCATACAAAACTCCCTCCCTGCCTCACTCCTGCAGTCTCCCTTCCTAGCCAAGGCCCCAGCACCATCAATACACCCTCTTTATCCCTTCCTTCCCCATCAATCTTACCTCAACGCTACAGCAACCCTGATAATCTCATTCACATCTCTCCCACAAACTCCTACCCCCTATCCTGTGCCCTCTGGAATGCCAGATCTGTTTGCAACAAACTGGCCCCCACTCACAACCTTTTCATTTCCAACTCCCTGCACCTCCTGGCCATTACTGAAACCTGGATTACTCCCTATGACACCGCTTCTCCTGCTTCTCTCTCTGCTGGGGGCCTCACATTCTCACACACACCCCGAACTGGGGGTCATCATGGGGGTGGTGTTGGGATCCTTTTACCCTCAAGCTACACATACCAACTTATACCTCCAGAACCATCTCTTACATTCTCTACATTTGAGGTCCATGCAATACGCCTCTACCAATTTACTAATCTTCGAGTTGCTGTCATTTACCGTCCACCTGGCATTTCCTTCAAATTCCTCGACAACTTTGCTTCCTGGCTACCTCACTTCCTCTCTTCTGACATTCCCTCCATTATCCTAGGTGATTTCAACATCCCATTCGATAACCCCACAAAACCACCTGCCTCTAAACTCCTTAACCTCACATCTTCACTTGGTCTCTCCCAGTGGACCACCTCACCCTCCCATGTGAACGAGAGCTCACTGGATCTGGTTTTCACTCACCGCTGTGATATTTCTAATGTTTCCAATTCCCCTTTTCCCCTCTCTGATCACCACTTTCTCTCATTCAACTTATCTATCTCTGCTCCCCCGTCTCTCCCTCCTAAGGCTACCATCACTAAGCGTAACATTGAGGCTATTGACACCCCATCCCTATCCTCCCTGTTTGACTCACTTCTCTCTCCTCTTCTCTCTCTCACATGCCCTGAACAAGCCACATCTCTATACAATGCATCTCTTACTTCTGCCCTCGACTCTGTTGCTCCGCCAACCACTATTCACCCTCGCAGATCAACACCTCAACCCTGGCACACCAAATGCACCAGATATCTACAAAAATGCTGACGTACTGCCGAGCGACAGTGTAGGAAATCACGCTCTAAGGCAGACTTCCGCCATTTCACACTTATGCTCTCATCCTTCAGTGCTGCCCTTTCCCTCGCTAAACAATCATACTTCAAAATCCTCATCTCTACCCAGTTTTCCAACCCCCAGCGCCTCTTTGCCACTAACTCCCAACTGCCCACCTCCACCTCCTCTCCCTTCCTCATTGTCTGCTCTTGACTTTGCCACTTATTTCACATCCAAGATTGACTCCATTTGTCAAGATATCACATCCCACCAGTCCAGCAACCAGCCACCACCCATCCTTTGCCACCCCTCCCCTACCCTCTTACCAACTCTGACATCTTTCTCCCATATATCTGGTGAGGAAGTTATGGCCCTCATACACCCCACCACAACCTCCCCGCTCGACCCTATACCCTCCCACCTTCTCCACTACCTTTCTCCTTCTGCCTGTTCCCATCTTGCCCACCTTCTCAATCTCTCCCTCTGATCAGGCACTGTCCCCTTTGCCTTCAAGCATGCTCTTGTCTCCCTTATACTTAAAAAACCTACCCTTGATCCTAACACTCTCTCCAACTATCGACCCATCTCTCTCCTTCCCTTTGCCTCCAAACTTCTTGAACGTATTGTCTATAATCACCTCACTGCCTTTCTTTCCTCTCACTCACTGCTTGACCCATTCCAGTCTGGTTTCTGCTCTCTCCACTCCACTGAAACTGCTCTCACAAAAGTCTGCAATGACCTCCATACCGCCAAATCATAGGGCCACTATTCTCTGCTTATTCTTCTTGACCTCTCTGCTGCTTTTGACACTGTGGACCACCCTCTCCTTCTGTATATCCTTCACTGTCTTGGTCTATGCAATACTGCCCTCTCCTGGCTGTCCTCCTACCTCTCTGATCGTTCCTTCTCTGTCTCCTCTCATGATGCTACCTCGCCCCCACTTCCACTAACTGTTGGTGTCCCCCAAGGCCCTGTTCTTGGAACTCTCCTTTTCTCTCACTATACGTCCTCTTTAGGTGAACTCATTAGTTCTTTTTACTTCCAATATCACCTCTATGCTGATGACACTAAAATCTACCTCTCCTCTCCCCTGATCTCTCCACGGCTCTCTTCACTCGTACCTCTAACTGTCTTTCTGCTATCTCTTCCTGGATGTCCCAGCACTTTCTTATTTATTTATTATTATTTATTAACAGTTTCTTATATAGCGCAGCATATTCCGTTGCGCTTTACAATTAAACTCAACATGTCTAAGACTGAGCTGATCATCTTCCCACCCTCCCGCACATACTCACCTCCCACAATCTCATTATCCATTGATGGCATGACTATCTCCTCTAGCCCCCAAGTGTGCTGTCTTGGCATAATCCTTGATTCCTCCCTCTCCTTCAAACCACACATTCAGCACCTCTCACAAACCTGTCATTTTCATCTCAAAAACATTTCCAGGATCAGACCTTTTCTCACCCAGGATGCCACTAAGATCATTATTCACTCACTGATTATTTCCAGACTGGACTACTGTAATCTCCTCCTAACTGGCCTCCCTGACAATTACCTCTCTCCACTCCAATCTATCCTCAATGCTGCTGCCCGGCTTATCTCCCTCACCAAACGCACTACATCCACCTCCTCTCTCCTACAAGCCCTTTGCTTGCTTCCCTTCCCTTTCAGAATCCAATTCAAACTTCTCACACTCACTTACAAAGCACTCACCCACTCCTCTTCCAGTTACTAGAGATGAGCGCCTGAAATTTTTCGGGTTTTGTGTTTTGGTTTTGGGTTCGGTTCCGCGGCCGTGTTTTGGGTTCGACCGCGTTTTGGCAAAACCTCACCGAATTTTTTTTGTCGGATTCGGGTGTGTTTTGGATTCGGGTGTTTTTTTCAAAAAAACCTAAAAAACAGCTTAAATCATAGAATTTGGGGGTCATTTTGATCCCATATTATTATTAACCTCAAAAACCATAATTTCCACTCATTTTCAGTCTATTCTGAATACCTCACACCTCACAATATTATTTTTAGTCCTAAAATTTGCACCGAGGTCGCTGGATGACTAAGCTAAGCGACCCTAGTGGCCGACACAAACACCTGGCCCATCTAGGAGTGGCACTGCAGTGTCACGCAGGATGTCCCTTCCAAAAAACCCTCCCCAAACAGCACATGACGCAAAGAAAAAAAGAGGCGCAATGAGGTAGCTGACTGTGTGAGTAAGATAAGCGACCCTAGTGGCCGACACAAACACCGGGCCCATTTAGGAGTGGCACTGCAGTGTCACGCAGGATGTCCCTTCCAAAAAACCCTCCCCAAACAGCACATGACGCAAAGAAAAAAAGAGGCGCAATGAGGTAGCTGACTGTGTGAGTAAGATAAGCGACCCTAGTGGCCGACACAAACACCGGGCCCATTTAGGAGTGGCACTGCAGTGTCACGCAGGATGTCCCTTCCAAAAAACCCTCCCCAATCAGCACATGACGCAAAGAAAAAAAGAGGCGCAATGAGGTAGCTGTGTGAGTAAGATTAGCGACCCTAGTGGCCGACACAAACACCGGGCCCATTTAGGAGTGGCACTGCAGTGTCACGCAGGATGTCCCTTCCAAAAAACCCTCCCCAATCAGCACATGACGCAAAGAAAAAAAGAGGCGCAATGAGGTAGCTGTGTGAGTAAGATTAGCGACCCTAGTGGCCGACACAAACACCGGGCCCATTTAGGAGTGGCACTGCAGTGTCACGCAGGATGTCCCTTCCAAAAAACCCTCCCCAATCAGCACATATAGACATATAGCTAATATAGACTGGTTGATAAAGAGATGTCGTAGTATGTATGTATAAAGAAGAAAGAAAAAAAAACCACGGTTAGGTGGTATACAATTATGGACGGACTGCCGAGTGCCGACACAGAGGTAGCTACAGCCGTGAACTACCGTACTGTGTCTGCTGCGACTGGATGATAAATAATGATATAAAAAATATATATATATCACTACTGCAGCCGGACAGGTATATATATTATATAATGACGGACCTGCTGGACACTGTCTGTCAGCAGAATGAGTTTTTTATAGAATAAAAAAAAAAACACCACACAAGTGAAGTCACACGACGAGTGTTTAACTTTTTCAGGCAATCACAATATAGTATACTACTAACTATACTGGTGGTCAGTGTGGTCAGGTCACTGGTCAGTCACACTGGCAGTGGCACTCCTGCAGCAAAAGTGTGCACTGTTTAATTAATTTTAATATAATATGTACTCCTGGCTCCTGCTATAACCTATAACTGGCACTGCAGTGCTCCCCAGTCTCCCCCACAATTATAAGCTGTGTGAGCTGAGCACAGTCAGATATATAATATATACATATATGATGCAGCACACTGGGCTGAGCAGTGCACACAGATATGGTATGTGACTGTCTTGTACTCCTGGCTCCTGCTATAACCTATAACTGGCACTGCAGTGCTCCCCAGTCTCCCCCACAATTATAAGCTGTGTGAGCTGAGCACAGTCAGATATATAATATATACATAGATGATGCAGCACACTGGGCTGAGCAGTGCACACAGATATGGTATGTGACTGAGTCACTGTGTGTATCGTTTTTTTCAGGCAGAGAACGGATATATTAAATAAAACTGCACTGTCTGGTGGTCACTGTGGTCAGTCACTAGTAAACTCTGCACTCTCTTCTACAGAACTCCTAAGCTCCAGTAAATCAGGTCAATCTCTCTCTCTCTCTCTCTTCTAATCTAAATGGAGAGGACGCCAGCCACGTCCTCTCCCTATCAATCTCAATGCACGTGTGAAAATGGCGGCGACGCGCGGCTCCTTATATAGAATCCGAGTCTCGCGAGAATCCGGCAGCGTCATGATGACGTTCGGGCGCGCTCGGGCTAACCGAGCAAGGCGGGAAGATCCGAGTCGCTCGGACCCGTTGATAAAGCTAAATATTTATCGTATATAAAACACTTTAAGAGGTCTAAGAACACTGTACGCTATCTAAGTAAGAAGTACCGTAAGGGTACGCAAGTTGTGTAGCGATCGCTCAACCGTAGTCGAGACGCTCAAGCGTCACGTTCGCTTACGGCTCAGTGATCACAGGCAGGCACGCTATTGGCTGCCGACTAACGTAATGATTCGCTATAGCGTAGCGTACGCTCGGGACCACGAGGAGATCACCAGCGGTGCAGACGCTTACAACGTTAAAACCTTTATATCTATACCTTTAACAATGAGATACACAGTATACCTTAGTGTGGAGACAGAGTGTAAGTGCAACCTGGTGTAACCTGATTAACTACAAAGCTGCTTGAGCGTCACCGACGCTCAGAGAATACTTAACCCTTATAAAGAATACACAGATACCTGGGCTTAGGGTCCAAAACCTATTATATGTATTATAACTATTATACTTGCAAAAGGAATCACAGTACAAATGATACACTACAATATAACATAAACCAACTAACCAGATAAACTAGACAGGAAATACAATACAATATAATTAAAGGAAAATACGAGAGAAAGAGTAGAGAGAGAGAGAGAGAGAGAGAGAGAGAGAGAGAGAGAGAGAGAGATGGCTCACAGTAAGACAATATGATTACGGAGAAAACTTACGCACAAGGGGAACGATCGCATGCGCCTCGATATCCAGCTCCCGATTATCAGCAATGAGAACCGTTGAAGAGAGAGAACTGGATACGGTCGGCCTGCCTATTTATGCCCCACACACAATACAATTCAATGGTCCCTACAATCTCATTGTTCATTGGACATAGGAATTCGGCTTCGCATTATAACAAAAGGTCATAGGTTGATTCATACAGGTGGGCTGTGACTATTTCCAACTGCTCAGGTGGGAGGGAAACTGGGTTTCCCGCCGCATGGGTAATAAAGTGCAAATAAAGTAAATGTTCATAAACTTCTTATGTCCATAACTATTCGCACGAGCGATTGATCTGTTTCAAACCAACACCGGAATATTTCTAATTAAATATTCTTCCGATGGATACTAAACACCACTGTATTACTCCTGTCAGACCCTTCGTATCAAACAAAGAGGGATTCCTCTGTTCATAAACATTCTATATTAACCAAACTTTCAGAATCTATCAAAGGGACCATGATCTACAAAATACATTATTAGTGAAAATATGTAATGATTGAGTCGCACGCTACGATCGCATAAACTCTACCGTAAATACGCATACCATGCGCCTGCGGGTGCCCGCGACTGTGAGTATGCGCACGTACGGGAGAGCGTACGCATGCGCAGCACGGACCTGTGTGAGGTGCAAATATGGTAGTGTGCATAGAGATATTTTTCTGACTTTGACACCGTGAAAAAAAACATGAAGTTCGTGCGGGTTCGGATTCAGAGAAACCGAACCCGCTCATCTCTACCAGTTACATCTTTGACCTTATATCCCTTTACACTCCCACCCGTCCTCTTTGCTCTGCTAATTCACGCCAACTCTCCTGTCTTCCGATTACTTCCTTCCACTCCTATCTCCAAGATTTTTCACGTGCTGCTCCCTTTCTCTGGAATTCTCTACCTCTCCCCTCAAACTCTCCACCTCTTTACAAAACTTCAAACGGGCTCTAAAGACCCACTTCTTTACCAAACTCAGCGGTCTCTCATCCTAAACCCTCTGTTCCATGCTCGGTCTACCCAATCTGTGTCACCCCTGTCTGTCTGCCCCTCCCCTTTAGAATGTAACTCAACTGCCCAAATCCTGGAGTTTTTTGGCCACCTTGAAACTTATCTCTATGTCGTTTACTGGTGTAGTTATGCTTAGTTACCCTGTACTTGTCCTATATTGTCTTCAACTGTAAGTCACTGTTTTCCTGTTTTGATTATGTGCATATGCACTCTGTAATTGGGCGCTGCGGAACCCATGTGGCGCCATAAAAAAATAATATTTTACTTACCGGTAAATCTATTTCTCGTAGTCCGTAGAGGATGCTGGGGACTCCGTAAGGACCATGGGGATAGACGGGCTCCACATTAGACATGGGCACTTTAAGAAATAATTTAGTTACTGGTGTGCACTGGCTCCTCCCTTTATGCCCCTCCTCCAGACCTCAGTTAGAGAAACTGTGCCCAGAGGAGACTGACAGTACAAAGAAAGGATTTTGGTAATCCAGGGCAAGATCATACCAGCCACACCAATCACACCGTAAAACTTGTGATAACAACCCAGTTAACAGTATGACAAATAACATAGCATCCTGTATTACTCCTGTCAGACCCTTCGTATCAAACAAAGAGGGATTCCTCTGTTCATAAACATTCTATATTAACCAAACTTTCAGAATCTATCAAAGGGACCATGATCTACAAAATACATTATTAGTGAAAATATGTAATGATTGAGTCGCACGCTACGATCACATAAACTCTACCGTAAATACGCATACCATGCGCCTGCGGGTGCCCGCGACTGTGAGTATGCGCACGTACGGGAGAGCGTACGCATGCGCAGCACGGACCTGTGTGAGGTGCAAATATGGTAGTGTGCATAGAGATATTTTTCTGACTTTGACAGTCCACCCTTTGGCAGTCAATAATAACTGCCACCTTCTAAAACATTTCAAAAGGAGAAAAATATATGTCAGGGGTTAATTCATTTCCATGGTTGGGTAAGGGAGGAGAGAGGAGTAGGTGGGAAGAGGGTATGACCTAGTGAGATAGCAGAAGCATGTGTGTATGAGTCCATGTTTGGGGGGGTCATGTATCATCGTGCCGTACGTGTTGTAAATCAAGCTTCGAGGTATTGCGAAGTATACATTTGAATTCCTTCTTATCCCGTGGTACGGGTCTGTGGATGGGCTGTCAAACTTTACCGAGCTCTTTTCGGATTTTGAACAAAATGGGGAGCACATTTTAGTTGATGATACATGAATGGGGGAATATGTGATTGCTGATATCTGTGCCTGTATTCCCTATACTATGTGTGTCATTACCTGAGGGTTGTAGAAATGAAGAAAAGACATAATTACGGTAAATGCGGTGGTATTCTATGTCAGGTTAATGTACATCTGTCGGTTGAAGTTTTGTTCGGTATCAGTTGAAAGTCGTCTTCTTTGCGCTGTGTTGCCCATTAGGTGTGAGCAAAAAGCTTTGTCAATGCCATTAGATTTACAAAAAATGTTGGGCTAGCGTAAGTTTAAGAATTCTAGGGAAACTGGGGATCCATGGCAAAGTTCATCAAATGTCCATATCTCAAGTGGTCAAAACTTCTTCTTTGGTCTATCCGTTGTCTGTATAGCGTCTCGTCAACTTCCTCATCCAAGTGGGTCTTTTTATCTTGGAGAAAAACCAGAAAAACAGGTGAAAGAAACGGACCGTAGAAATCGCATTTTCATCACATCATTGTTTCTATCATTGGGTCATAAATCAAATCCAGGTTAATTACAGTTTCCTCACTCCTCAAACTCATTACCTTAGTACGACGATTGCACCTCATTAAAGCCTGACCGCATCTAAATATCAAACCGATCGTTATGATAACACCTAAGATACATAGGAGAAACTTCCCAACATCCATTATGACTCCTTGAGCCCAGTCTCCCAAACCGGAGAACCAATTTCGCGGGTTCAACCATGACACCCAACCAGTCAGCTCATTACCTACAGCAGCAAGAGTGAGATTGTGTTTTCGGCGAAATTCCCACTTCAATTGGAGAATATCGTCCATCTTTTGGTCTATGACCTCGACCGGATCCTCGGTGCTATTCATGATATACGTGCAACACTTCACGCCGTACTGTGTTGCCAATGTAACACAATATCCGCCTGTCACTGCTGTGAGGTAATTAAGAACCATTCTATGCTGCACCAGTTCTGTTTTATAAGCTTGAAGTTCCCTTCCAGTATATCTAAACGTGTCATCATACATTTCAGTGATATTATCTAACAAATTTGCGAGCGCCGATATGTATTTATAATTTAGCACTCCTCTAGCGGTGCGGGTGAAATCTAACGCGATTAAGAATTGAATCCCGGTGGATTCACTTATCAGATCAGAGGCCGGATGCTCTGTCTTCTCTATCATGTGTCTTTTAACAACGTGCTCGTAATGGGTGTGAGTATAAGGAGCTTGGGCACCACGATGTATGTCTTTCATTTTGTCATGTGTTACAGTCATTACTTCAGGCAATACTTTTCCAATATAACACAATCCTTCAGAGTTTGGGGCAAGCCACTTGTACGCCTTTCTCCCGCATATGAAATATGCATCATCGGGGAGAACATATGGGACGGAGAAGGACATAACCATATTACACACCTTCCAGGTGAACTCTCCTAACCCTAATTCTTCCATTTGCTTAATACACGTATCAGGTTGTACGATATGTGCACAGTATCCTGGTGATACTTCTCCAACTCTCGTAATCCTATTTCCTAAGGTGTACCTATACCGGAAAGATTTTCCTCTACTGGCTATGTGGCGTACAAGCTCTGTATCTGTAGGCATTCTATCTGCTCTATGCGAAAAGGTCATGGTGTGGTTACTCCATGACACTTCCCAATTTCCCGGCTTTCTGGGATTGGAGATGTTGAAACATAATAGGGACCTATCCACATGGTATTGGTGGAGCTTCAAACTAGGAGGGCTGGAGATATTAAACCTCCTGTCCACCGGTCTCCCACCATTTAACTCAAGTACCTCCCCTATCGTTAAAGGAAATGGTACTAGCCCTGATTTGCTATGACCTTGAGGTACTTGAGAGCATACCCAACAATCTGTTTTGTTTAACACATTACCCACTAAGGAGTGATAGTCACTCAATGGATGCCGGTCCATATGGATATTAAAACTGGATTGGCATTTCTTAATGCACCCATCTTCAATGACATTGTTACAGAGCCTACAGATACAGTTTTCCTCAGCTAACAATCCGTCACAATTTCTTCTATGGTCAATGCTATCGGATCGTTTTCTGATACTCGCCTTTGCTTGTTGGTTAGGTTGATCTTGGAAAACTACGCCTCCATCTTTATCATCAGAACCCATTCCAGAACCTCTATCGACCTCCATGGTACTCTCGCCGGAACAGACTGCTCTGGTTAACATCATGGTCAACAGGAAAATCCGGATCACAGTCTCTTGGGGCAAGTCCATCTTATAGGAGGAAACGGAGAAGAATGAGAAGGAGGAAAAAGAAATTTGAGGGAGAGGGGATGGGAAGTGGAGGAAAATAATAAAAGGGAGTGGGGAGTCGACAACAGCTCTCGGTCTTCAAGGCTCAGGTGCCGCCTCAGTCCTCCTGGAACAGACACTCTAGTGATACAACCTCTACCGTCTGTTCCTTATCACGGGACTTCTCTGGATCAGCAACCTTCTTGCAGTGGGATGAATGGACCCAAGTCTCTCTCTCAGCAACCTTCAATGCTGTAGTGCTAGTCAATAAGACCTGGTATGGTCCTTCCCATCTATCAATAAGGCAACCTGAGCGTAGAAAATTCCGTATTATTACATAATCCCCAGGTTCAATGTCATGACAATTACTATCAGGTAAATCAGGAATCACCAACTTCAGATTATCATTTTGATTCCTTAACTGTTTACTCATGTTAATCAAGTACTTTACAGTTACTTCATTGTTACATTTCAAATCATCCTGAGGGTTAATCATAACATGCGGTTGTCGACCAAACAAGATTTCAAAGGGAGATAGATTAAGAGGGGACCTGGGAGTGGTTCTGATACTGTACAATACAATGGGTAAAGCTTCTGGCCATGTCAATCCTGTCTCTGCCATCACTTTACTCAATTTATTTTTAATAGTGCTGTTCACTCTTTCGACCTTCGCACTCGCCTGTGGACGGTACGGAGTGTGCAGCTTGCTATCAATTCCCATCAACTTACACATTCCTTGAAAGACATCACCTGTAAAATGGGTACCCCTATCACTTTCGATTATTCTAGGGATACCATATCTACATACAAATTCCTGCACAATTTTCTTAGCAGTAAACATAGCGGTATTTGTAGCCGCAGGAAATGCTTCGACCCAATTTGAGAAAACATCTATACAAACAAGTACATATTTCAAATTCCGACAAGGGGGTAATTGTATAAAGTCAATTTGTATTACCTGGAAAGGGCCGCCGGCAGGTGGGATATGGGATGGTTCTGTAGGTATTGCCTTTCCAATATTCTTTCTCAAACAGGTAAGGCATGACATTGCTCTTTTACTCGCATGAGAGGAGAATCCTGGGGCGCACCAGTATGCTCTCACCAATTTGCACATCCCTTCCTTGCCTAGATGAGTCAGCCCGTGAGCTGCTTCAGCCAGACATGGAAGATATGCTCTGGGGGCCACTGGTTTACCATGTCCATCCGTCCAGAGTCCTGAGGACTCCTGGCCACATCCCTTTGCCTTCCAGACTGCCTTTTCCTGTGTGGAACACAAATTTTGCATTTCACACAACTTCTGTGTGTTAATGGTATTAAATACCATCAATTGTGTGGTGTCTGTCTGTATGGGGGTAGCAGCTGCTAACTTAGCAGCTTCGTCTGCTCGGCTGTTACCAAGTGATACCGGGTCTTGGCTATATGTGTGTGCTTTACATTTGATAACAGCCACTCTGTCGGGTTCCTGTATCGCTGTTAGAAGCCTTTTTATGTGAGCTGCATGCGCTACCGGTGTACCAGCTGCCGTCATGAAATTTCTGAGGCGCCATAGGGCTCCGAAATCATGGACTACCCCGAATGCGTATCTAGAATCGGTGTAGATATTGGCTGACTTACCCTTAGCCAATTCACATGCTCTGGTTAGGGCAACCAGTTCAGCAACCTGGGCTTAGTGAGGTGGGCCTAGCGGTTCCGCTTCTATGGTGTCTTGGTCATCTACGACTGCGTATCCAGTACACAAGTCTCCCGAGTCTGACTGTCTATGACAACTACCGTCCGTGTAGAACGTGAGTTCTGCATCTTCCAGTGGGTTGTCACTGATGTCAGGCCGTGCGGTAAAATTTTGGGTCAAATATTCCATACAATCATGTGTATCTTCCTTTGTATTAAATCCTCCTTCCCCATCACTCTCACCTTCCACCCTTTGTGCCTGACCAGGCACACCTGGGAGATACGTTGCAGGATTTAATGCACTGCATCTCCTTATGGTGATGTTTACGGGGGCCATTAGTGCCAATTCCCATCTTGTAAACCTCGCTGATGAGACGTGTCTGGTTTGGGCAGAATTCAATAAGGCTGATACCGCATGTGGCGTATGGATTGTGAGGTTGTGGCCTAGCACGACATCTTCGCTTTTTGTCACTAGCAATGCTATCGCAGCAACGCTTCGCAAGCATGTGGGGAGGGATCGCGCTACCGTGTCTAGCTGAGCGCTGTAGTATGCAACCCGGCCTGCTGGCATCACCGTGTTTTTGGGTTAGTACACCTGCCGCGCAACCAGCACTTTCTGTTCCGTATAGTTCAAAGGGTTTCCCATAGTCTGGCATACCTAGTGCTGGTGCCTGCGTTAGGCACTGTTTGAGTCTCTCAAATGCTGTTTCGGACTCGTCTGTATGCGAAATCCTATCAGGTTTGTTTGAGGAGACCATTTCCTGCAAAGGTAACGCCAAAATGGAAAACCCTGGGATCCAATTACGGCAATACCCACACATTCCTAAAAACGTTCTGATCTGTTGCTGGGTTTGTGGCAGAGTCATGTCTCTAATTGCTTGGATTCTATCAGCGGTCAGGTGTCTCAGTCCTTGTGTTAGACAGTGTCCCAAATATTTTACCTTAGTTTGGCATAATTGTAACTTGTCTTTGGACACCTTGTGTCCTGTGTCTGAAAGATGAAACAGGAGCTGTTTCGTATCCTTCAGAGATGCTTCCAGTGAATCTGAACACAGTAATAAATCGTCCACATACTGTATCAATACTGATCCACTGTCTGGTTGGAAAGACTGTAAACAATCATGCAAAGCCTGAGACAATATACTTGGACTATATATGAAACCTTGGGGTAATCGAGTCCACGTGTATTGGACTCCTCTGTATGTGAATGCAAACAAATATTGGCTGTCAGGGTGCAGAGGTACCGAAAAGAAAGCGGAGCAGAGGTCAATAACAGTGAAAAATTTGGCAGTGGGAGGGATTTGCATTAGGATGACAGCTGGATTTGGCACTACGGGGAACTGACTCTCAACTATTTTGTTAATCCCCCTTAGATCCTGCACTAGTCTGTAACCCCTCCCCCCACTCTTTTTCACAGGGAAGATGGGACTATTGGCAGTGCTGGACGTTCTTACCAGAATGCCCTGTTGTAGCAAGCGCTCTATTACTGGGTAAACTCTAACTCCACCTCTGGCTTCAGAGGGTACTGTGGGATTTTTGGAGCTATCCTACCATCTTTTACTTGTACAACTACTGGAGCTACGTTTGCCATTAATCCAGTGTCTTGTCCGTCTTTTGTCCAAAGTGACTCTGGTATCTGAGATGTCATCTCTTCTATTTGGGATGGATTCCTATTTGTCATAATGGTATGTGACATTAATTTTGATGGGGAGTCTAACATGTCTCGCACTTCCTGAGCGTGTTTCTCAGGTATGTCCAAGAATACACCTTCAGGAGTACAATAAATGACGCACCCCATTTTACACAGTAAGTCTCTTCCCAGGAGATTAGTTGGTGCCGATGCAGCCAGCAAAAAGGAATGCTTGGTATGCAAAGGCCCTATTGTAATCTCGGCTGGTTTGCTAACAGGGTAGTGCTGGACTACTCCTGTTACTCCCATGGCTGGAATTGTCCTACCAGTGGTTCTCATGCCCACTGTCGAATTTATCACTGACTTGGCCGCCCCTGTGTCTACAAGAAAGTTTAAAGTTTTACCAGCTACATTAATTGCGATCTCGGATTCACTTCCAAGGTTGGCAATTAATTTTACTGGCTGCAGATTACAGGTATGGCCACACCCCTATTGGGTATGGTGACCTCCCTGAATCCCGCTGGCAGCAACTACTTGTGAGGGAGATAGTTGGGAACTACCAGAGGCATGCCAGTCTCTGTTTGGGGGATATCTTTTTGTTTCCCCTGTATGTGGCTCATAACTCCGTTTCTGCGGACCTTGCTCCCAATGTCGTGTGTCGTGTCGTTATCTAGGGGGTTGGTATGAGTTTCGTGGATTCTTTACTCTACAATCTCGTGCCATGTGTCCCTGTTTGTGACAAGAATAACAAGTAACCATACTTGACTTACCCACAGGATTTGGTGATACAAACAAAGGCTGCCTTGTGGTCAGAGCCTGTATACTTACTGACATTAATTTATCACCTTGTTGTTCCCTGTGTCTGGTGATGTTTCTATCGTGATCAATAGCAGCCTCTCTCAAAGTAGCCACAGACAGACCTCGCCAACATGGTTGTGTGGTCTGTACCCTAGTCTTCAATGACTCTTTTAAACCATCCATCAGTACCGATACTGCTACTTCCCGATGGTTTGTGTCTGTTTTAATGTCCTCTATGCCTGTGTATTTTGCCATTTCTAATAATGCTCTGTGAAAATACTCTGCAGCTGTCTCTGACTCCTTCTGTTTAATGGAGAATATCTTATTCCATTTAGCTACCGCTGGGAAATACTCTTTTAACTGCAAGTTTATTCTTTTCACATTATCTTGGTTGTACACATCTGTAAGAGGTACATCATGATCTAGTCCGCAATCAGCTAAAAATTGAGTTGCGTCGACATTTGAGGGTAAACATGCTCTCAGCAATATCTGCCAGTCTTTATTGTTGGGCTCTGCAGTGTTACCTAAGTCTCTGATGTATTTTTGACTGGCAACTAAATCTTTTCTAGGGTCAGGAAATTCAGACACTATGGTCCTTAATTCCATTCGGGAAAATGGAGTGTACATGGCAATGTTCCTAATGGGAGTGGCTCCTGATGCGTCTGTTTTCCCATTTGGCACTGCTATTACTCTAACAGGTGTAATTCTAACAACCTCATTCTGTGTAGATTCTACAGGCTGTGGTGAAATAGTTTCAGCATAATGCATGGTGCCGTACTTACCAGTTGATACGACCTCACCTATCCCTCCGCTAGGGACCTTTACTAATCTCGTGGGTGGAGCTGTGCCTACTGTGGTCTCTGCTATGGTGGCTGCTAGAGAGAGCGCTGAAATCGTTGCCGATTCGTCCTCTTGATCACACTCCTGAGGAAAGTTCAAAACAGGGTACAACTTGCACGGGTTAATACTTGCATGGGTTAATGGGTTAACATTATCATTAACATTTACACAGTTACTAAGTGATTTTGTGTTACACCTCAGTGCGTCTTTCTCCGCAATCAACTTCTCTCCTGATATATATGGTGGCGGTGGGGCCGTGGCAATCAGTTTTCTGTTAGAGCCAGATCCCGCCGCCTGAGCCAAACCTCTCTGTATCTCACCTTCCTGTTGCCACAACTGTAAATAATCATAATGCTGGATTCGTCTCTTTGTTGATTTTATGAGACATATCCTCCTCCTTAAATTTTGTAACACTTCTGAGCTGAAGCTCCCTATTCTTGGGAATTTCTCCCCGTCATGCACAGTCATTCTCTCCCATTCATCACATAAAGTTTCTGTGTGACTTCCATATTTCTCACACATTATATACCTGGCCGACCCAATTGGTCGGACCACTGAATCAACCCGAACCGAGGTTGATCGCCCCCTACCTGAACAAGTGGCCCCCATAGTTCGAAAGTGTTGCTTTATTTAGCCAACCCTTTACGCAAAACCAAATGTCAACAATAGGCTGACGGTGGCGGTTTACCGAGTACCCCACTCACTCGCCCACGCCGACCAATACGACCTGATCACACCGATATGGTGCTGGCGTACTCGACCTAGGGCCCCTGCGACCTGAACCTCTATTTACTGGAACCTGCGAGGGTTATCCGAAGAACACTTACTCTTTCCAGTAACTATTGGTTGCTGGATAGTTCCTGAGTGAGCAGCGAACTTCCCTTAAAAAAAAAAATTACACAAATCACGTTAGAGTGTACAGATAGCGTTTGTGACCCCTTTACTCTAATGGTATTAGGTCAGATTACTAACTACTGCACACACTTACGTGCGGTCCAGTCGTTCAGTACACAAACAACTAAGCTTATGTACGGAAAGACCACTGGAATCGAAACTTACGACTGCGAATTCCTTCAGCCAGAGCTTATATGGCCTATATGGGTGTTGCACCAACCCTTTTCGGTGTTGTGCCTGTGAACTGTATAGCGGACTTCCTTGTCGGCTGTACCTGGACCTCCTGGTCTGGTATGACCTCCTGGTCTTGTTACAGTATGACCTCCTGGTCTTGTTACAGTATGACCTCCTGGTCTGCTATACTCTAATGCTCAAAATTGTATATTTAACCAGAGATGCCTCCCTAGCCACTGTGCACGTCACTTACACGCATGTACCTCACGAGTACTCGACTTTTCTTGTGGTTCAACCTTTAAAAATTGTAAAAACACTCACTCATCACATGTACACTTTTGTTTCTATTTCTATTTCTGCGCAGAAATTTTTCTTCAGATCAGGTGTGTTACCAATTAGGAGCAGGATCTGTTAATTAAAATTTCGGACACCCAAAAATAGACTTGCGTTATTTCTCGCCTCGCGTTATTTATCGCTTTGCGTTAAAAATCAACTTATTGTGACTTGAGCTACGTGGGCGTAACCGGACGCTCCGTTGCGTAATATACGCTGCGTGCGTCGGCCTTTGGATTGCGTACGCAAGTCTTTGTTAGAGACACATATACGCAAAGCAAAGATCCACCGTAACACAATTTATACTTTTATCAATGTAGATGATCCTTGATCATCTACCACACAACACACTGACTTCGCCTTATCTCCCAGGCAAAACTGTGTGTTTGTCTATCTTTTAACTATATTACCTTTACTCTTAAACTATGAAATAACGGCAAATCTCTTTTAGCACTTCTATCAACTATAAAACTGGCAGACAGGAGAGTGATATACGAAAATGAAAAAGAAAAAGAAATGCAGATATATATATGTGTGCGTGCGTGTGTACGCAAGACAGAAAAATAAACAGTTTTAAAAGACACTAGCGTTTTGTTCTTACCTCCGGTTCCCGGATTCCTTTAGCACTCTTTACCTAAGCGAAGCAGACGCTTATCCTGTCAGCACTACGAGGGATACAACCTCCCGCCCTTTGCTGAGGGATAATGTCTGCTGATCTACCTAGTGCAGATATGTGAAGGACGGGCGAGCCGCCAATTGATAAAGCTAAATATTTATCGTATATAAAACACTTTAAGAGGTCTAAGAACACTGTACGCTATCTAAGTAAGAAGTACCGTAAGGGTACGCAAGTTGTGTAGCGATCGCTCAACCGTAGTCGAGACGCTCAAGCGTCACGTTCGCTTACGGCTCAGTGATCACAGGCAGGCACGCTATTGGCTGCCGACTAACGTAATGATTCGCTATAGCGTAGCGTACGCTCGGGACCACGAGGAGATCACCAGCGGTGCAGACGCTTACAACGTTAAAACCTTTATATCTATACCTTTAACAATGAGATACACAGTATACCTTAGTGTGGAGACAGAGTGTAAGTGCAACCTGGTGTAACCTGATTAACTACAAAGCTGCTTGAGCGTCACCGACGCTCAGAGAATACTTAACCCTTATAAAGAATACACAGATACCTGGGCTTAGGGTCCAAAACCTATTATATGTATTATAACTATTATACTTGCAAAAGGAATCACAGTACAAATGATACACTACAATATAACATAAACCAACTAACCAGATAAACTAGACAGGAAATACAATACAATATAATTAAAGGAAAATACGAGAGAAAGAGTAGAGAGAGAGAGAGAGAGAGAGAGAGAGAGAGAGAGAGAGAGAGAGATGGCTCACAGTAAGACAATATGATTACGGAGAAAACTTACGCACAAGGGGAACGATCGCATGCGCCTCGATATCCAGCTCCCGATTATCAGCAATGAGAACCGTTGAAGAGAGAGAACTGGATACGGTCGGCCTGCCTATTTATGCCCCACACACAATACAATTCAATGGTCCCTACAATCTCATTGTTCATTGGACATAGGAATTCGGCTTCGCATTATAACAAAAGGTCATAGGTTGATTCATACAGGTGGGCTGTGACTATTTCCAACTGCTCAGGTGGGAGGGAAACTGGGTTTCCCGCCGCATGGGTAATAAAGTGCAAATAAAGTAAATGTTCATAAACTTCTTATGTCCATAACTATTCGCACGAGCGATTGATCTGTTTCAAACCAACACCGGAATATTTCTAATTAAATATTCTTCCGATGGATACTAAACACCACTGTATTACTCCTGTCAGACCCTTCGTATCAAACAAAGAGGGATTCCTCTGTTCATAAACATTCTATATTAACCAAACTTTCAGAATCTATCAAAGGGACCATGATCTACAAAATACATTATTAGTGAAAATATGTAATGATTGAGTCGCACGCTACGATCGCATAAACTCTACCGTAAATACGCATACCATGCGCCTGCGGGTGCCCGCGACTGTGAGTATGCGCACGTACGGGAGAGCGTACGCATGCGCAGCACGGACCTGTGTGAGGTGCAAATATGGTAGTGTGCATAGAGATATTTTTCTGACTTTGACACCGTGAAAAAAAACATGAAGTTCGTGCGGGTTCGGATTCAGAGAAACCGAACCCGCTCATCTCTACCAGTTACATCTTTGACCTTATATCCCTTTACACTCCCACCCGTCCTCTTTGCTCTGCTAATTCACGCCAACTCTCCTGTCTTCCGATTACTTCCTTCCACTCCTATCTCCAAGATTTTTCACGTGCTGCTCCCTTTCTCTGGAATTCTCTACCTCTCCCCTCAAACTCTCCACCTCTTTACAAAACTTCAAACGGGCTCTAAAGACCCACTTCTTTACCAAACTCAGCGGTCTCTCATCCTAAACCCTCTGTTCCATGCTCGGTCTACCCAATCTGTGTCACCCCTGTCTGTCTGCCCCTCCCCTTTAGAATGTAACTCAACTGCCCAAATCCTGGAGTTTTTTGGCCACCTTGAAACTTATCTCTATGTCGTTTACTGGTGTAGTTATGCTTAGTTACCCTGTACTTGTCCTATATTGTCTTCAACTGTAAGTCACTGTTTTCCTGTTTTGATTATGTGCATATGCACTCTGTAATTGGGCGCTGCGGAACCCATGTGGCGCCATAAAAAAATAATATTTTACTTACCGGTAAATCTATTTCTCGTAGTCCGTAGAGGATGCTGGGGACTCCGTAAGGACCATGGGGATAGACGGGCTCCACATTAGACATGGGCACTTTAAGAAATAATTTAGTTACTGGTGTGCACTGGCTCCTCCCTTTATGCCCCTCCTCCAGACCTCAGTTAGAGAAACTGTGCCCAGAGGAGACTGACAGTACAAGGAAAGGATTTTGGTAATCCAGGGCAAGATCATACCAGCCACACCAATCACACCGTAAAACTTGTGATAACAACCCAGTTAACAGTATGACAAATAACATAGCATCAGTTCATGCCCGATGCAACAATAACGTAACCCTTATTGAAGTAATAACTATATACAAGTATTGCAGAAGAAGTCCGCACTTGGGACGGGCGCCCAGCATCCTCTACGGACTACGAGAAATAGATTTACCGGTATGTAAAATCTTATTTTCTTTAACGTCCTAGAGGATGCTGGGGACCCCATAAGGACCATGGGGATTATACCAAAGCTCCCAAACGGGTGGGAGAGTGCGGATGACTCTGCAGCACCGATTGAGCAAACAGAAGGTCCTCCTCAGCCAGTGAATCAAACTTATAGAATTTTGCTAAAGTGTTTGAACCCAACCAAGCAGCAGCTCGACACAGCTGTAGTGCCAAGACCCCCCCGGGCAGCCGCCCAAGAAGAGCCCACCTTCCTAGTGGAATGGGCCTTGACCGATTTTGGTAATGGCAAGCCAGCTGTAGAATGCGCCTGCTGAATCGTGTTACAGATCCAGCGAGCAATAGTTTGCTTTGAAGCAGGAGCACCAATCTTGTTGGATGCACACAGGATAAACAGAACCTCCCTTTTCCTGACCCTAGCCGTTCTGGCCACGTAAATTTTCAAAGCCCTGACTACTTCAAGTAACTCGGACTCCTCCAAGTCACGTGTAGCCACAGGCACCACAACAGGTTGGTTCATATGAAAAGATGATACCACCTTTGAAATTCCGCTCTATCAATATGGAAAAACCAGATAGGGGCTTTTATGTGAAAAAGCCGCTAATTCTGACACACGCATAGCCGAAGCCAAGGCTAATAACATGACCACCTTCCACGTGAGATATTTGAACTCCACCGTTTTAAGTGGTTCAAACCAGTGTGACTTTAGGAAACTTAACACCACGTTAAGATCCCAAGGTGCCACCGGAGGTACAAAAGAAGGCTGAATATGCAGCATTCCTTTTACAAACGTCTGAACTTCTGGTAGAGAAGCCAACTCCTTTTGAAAGAAAATGGATAGGGCCGAAATCTGGACCTTAATGGAGCCTAATTTTAGGCCCAAATTCACTCCGGACTGTAGGAAGTGAAGAAAATGGCCCAGCTGGAATTCTTCCGTAGGAGCATTCTTGGCCTCACACCAAGAAGCATATTTTCGCCAAATACGGTGATAATGTTTAGATGTCACGTCCTTCCTAACCTTTATCAGCGTAGGAATGACCTCATCTGGAATGCCTTTCTCTGCTAGGATCCGGCGTTCAATCGCCATGCCGTCAAACGCAGCCGGGGTAAGTCCTGGAATAGACAGGGCCTGTCTTAGAGGAAGAGGTCACGGGTCTTCTGTGAGCATTTCTTGCAGCTCTGGATACCGAGTCCTTCGCGGCCAATCTGGAACAATGAGGATTGTTCTTACCCCTTTTTTTCTTATTATCCTCAGCACCTTTGGTATGAGAGGAAGAGGAGGAAATACATAGACCGACTGGAACACCCACGGTGTCACCAGGGCATCTACAGCTACTGCCTGCGGGTCTCTTGACCTGGCGCAATACCTCTGTAGCTTTTTGTTGAGGCGGGATGCCATCATGTCCACCTGTGGCAGTTCCCACCGACTTGTAATCTGTGCAAAGACTTCATGATGAAGTCCCCACTCCCCCGGGTGTAGGTCTTGTCTGCTGAGGAATTCTGCTTCCCAGTTGTCCACTCCCGGAATGAACACTGCTGACAGTGCGCTTACATGAGTCTCCACCCAGCGAAGAATTCTGGTGGATTCTGCCACCGCCGCTCTGCTCCTTGTGCCGCCTTGGCAGTTTACATGATGTTGTCTAACTGGATCAGAACCGGTTGGTCGCGAAGCGAGGTCTCCGCTTGACGCAGGGCGTTGTATATGGCTCCAGGATGTTGATGTGAAGACAAGTCTCTTGACTTGAGCAAAGACCCTGGAAATTTCTTCCCTGTGTGAATGCTCCCCAACCCCAGAGGTTTGCGTCCGTGGTCACCAGGACCCAGTCCTGAATACCGAATCTGCGGCGCTCGAGAAGGTGAGCACTCTGCAGCCACCACAGAAGTGACACCCTGGCCCTGGGGGACAGGGTGATCAACCGATGCATCTGAAGATGTGACCCGGGCCACTTGTCCAGTAAGTCCCATTGGAAAGTCCTCGCATGGAACCTGCCGAAGGGAATGGCCTCGTATGATGCCACCATCTATCCCAGGACTCGAGTGCAGTGATGCTTTTGTTTCAATAGGTTTCTGACCAGGGTCATGAGTTCCTGGGCTTTTTCTATCGGGAGATAAACCCTTTCCTGGTCTATGTCCAGAATCATGCCCAAGAAAGGCAGACGAGTCGTTGGAACCAACTGCGACTTTTCAATATTGAGAATTCAGCCGTGTTGCCGTAACACTTCCAGTGAAAGTGATACACTGTTCAGCAACTGCTCTCTTGATCTCGCTTTTATGAGGAGATCGTCCAAGTACGGGATAATTGTGACACCTTGCTTCCGCAGGAGCACCATCATTTTCGCCATTACCTTGGTGAAGATTCTCGAGGGCCGTGGAGAGACCAACCAGCAACGTCTTAAATTGGTAATGACAGTCCTGTACCGCAAATCTGAGGTATGCCTGATGTGGTGGATAAATGGGACATGAAGGTATGCATCCTTTATGTCCAGAGACACCATAAAATCCCCCCCTTCCAGGCTTGTGATGACCGCTCTTAGCGATTCCATCTTGAACTTGAACCTTTTCAGGTATAGGTTCAGAGATTTTAAATTCAATATTGGTCTGACCGAACCGTCCGGTTTCGGGAATACAAACATGGTCGAAAAATAGCCCCTTCCCTGTTGAAGGAGGGGAACCTTGACCACCACCTGTTGAAGATACAATTTTTGTATTGCATTTAACACAATTTTCCTCTCTTGGGGAGAAGCTGGTAGGGCTGATTTGAAATATCGTTGAGGAGGCATCTCTTCGAATTCCAGTTTGTAACCCTGAGACACAATTTCTATTGCCCAGAGATCCACCTGGGAGTGAACTCACATGCGGCTGAAATTTCGAAGACGTGCCCCCACCGGGCCTAGCTCCGCCAGTGGAGCCCCAGCGTCATGCGGTGGATTTTGTAGAGGCCGGGGAGGACTTCTGTTCCTGGGAACTTGCTGTGTTGTGCAGCTTCCTTCCTCTGCCTCTATCTCTGGCAAGAAAGGATGCATCTTGGACTTTCTTGTTTCTTTTTTTTTTTTTTTTTGAGAAAAAGTTTTTATTGAATTTTATACTTTTAACAAGATATTCGTAAGGTATACATTACAGGTATCACACATTGGCACATATTGCAGTTAACTGTTGAATAGCAGTGGCAGAATATCTATCTATGTACAACATCGAGTGAGTGAAGAATCAAACAGGCATGCATGCCTATGTATAGAGAGCTGTCAATAGATAGTGTTACGCGTTTGGTATGTACCGTAGCTAAGGGCGAAGGAATAACTCTTAATGGAGCATTATAGCTTATAAAAGAGGAGCAGAGAGTAAACTTAACAATAGAAGTAGAAGAGAAAAGAGGCAAGAAGAGAGAAGAGAAAAGGGGGAGGGAGAATTGGGGAGGGAGGTAAGGGAGGAATGGTCGGGCGGTCCCATTCGCCTGGGCAGTGCGTCAGATTATCCCTAGTTGGATAGGGTATTGTGATGATTCCAATTATCTTATATGGTAGTTAGCAGAGGTTCAGCACCGAAGTGTGACGTCCAGGGTGACCACGTAGTGGTAAAGTTATCTGGGGTGTCCCGGAGAACCGCTGTAATACGTTCCAGCCTATAAGTTTGCCATATAGCATTAATGGTAGCAGGGGTTGTGGGGGGTGACAGGGATTTCCAGTTAGCCGCAATTTGGCATTTGGCCGTGTTTAGGATATGCTTAATTAGCTTCTGTTGGTGGCAAAGGGTGTGAGGTATTGGGCGAGAGAGCAGGGAATAGAGAGGTGACATCGGGATCGTCAATCCGAGGACCTTAAAAATAAGTCTATGGACCCTAGTCCAATATCCCTTAATTTGCGGGCAGTTCCACCAAATATGCAGCAGGGTTCCGCGCTGGCCACACTGACGCCAACAGCTATCCGAGCAGGAGGGGTAAATTGAATGGAGACGCGATGGTACCAGGTACCAACGATAATATAATTTGTAGGCATTTTCTTTAATTTGGACCGAAATGGAGCTCGTGGAAATTTCCTGCCTAATCTTAGACCACTCATCTGACGTCAGGGTTTCACCCACCTCCCGTTCCCATGCTACTTCGTGGGGTTCCTTCAGGGGCGAGTTGTGAGCTAACAAGATTTGGTATATAGTTGAGAGTAAGCCTTTAGTTGATCGGCAGGTGCAGCAGAGGGATTCAAAGCTCGATTTACCTCCCACGGGCGGTGTTCCGGGGGTAGAGGCAAAAAAGTGGCGTATCTGTAAGAATTGATAAAAGGTTGAGCGTGGGAGCGAGAAACGGGATTGCAAGTCGTCAAACGTGGGGAATGTATGTAGCGGAGCAATGTCCAGAAGGAAGAGTGTGTTATGGTTGGTCCAGGAGTCAAAAGCTAAGTGGTTCTCCCCTGGCGGGAATGCCGGGTTGTTCCATAGAGGGGTGAGTAGAGGGTGGAAGGAGTGTAGCCGGTAAAGACGTGAGCAAAGGTCCCATATGGCAAGGGTAAATTTCACTGTGGGCAACAGCGAGGAAGCGGGGGGACGGCTATTCGGTCGACACCAGACCAGGCTGTAGGGGGAATATCTGTGGAGTGTGGTAGCCTCTAGATGTGTCCAGATTCTGTGTCCAGGATTATCGTGCCAAAGGACACATGTGGTTAAGTGAGCAGCTCTATAGTATTTAAGGAGGTCAGGAACTCCCAGACCCCCCTCTAGACGATGCTTTTGGAGGATTCTCATCTTTACTCTGGGCTTTCGCCCTGCCCAGATAAATCTGGTAAGGTCTGCTTGGAGATTTTTAAGGATTGAGGTGGGGACGTGGATGGGAAGAGTTTGCCACAGATATAACAGACGGGGCAGTAGTGTCATCTTAACGGCTGTCATCCGTCCAAACCAGGATAGGATGTATTTATTCCACTTTGTCATATCGTGTTTGATAGAGGTTAAGAGTCTGGGAAAGTTGGCAGCATAGAGACCAGAGTAGGACTTAGTAAGATAGATGCCCAGGTATTTGAGTTTATCAGCCCGCCAAGCACATGGGAAGGAGGCCTGTAGGAGTCGAAGATCTTGGTCCGCGACATGTAGGGCCAAAATTTTGGTTTTGTCTGAGTTAATATTGTAATTTGAAAACTGGCTGTACGTAGCTATCTCCTCCATCAGATGTGGGAGGGAGGCAGGTGGGTCAGTCAGGGTGAGAATGACGTCATCGGCATATAGAGCAATTTTGTGATTGTGAGTTCCCGACATGATACCAGATATGTTACGGTTCAGCCTAATTCTAGCTGCCAACGGTTCCATAATGAGGGCGAAGAGTAGGGGGGAAAGGGGACAGCCCTGTCGAGTGCCGTTACGTATGGGAAGAGAGTCGGAAGAAAGGCCATTAATTAACGCCTTTGTAAAAGGCGCCATGCAAGTCCATATTTAGGAGTGTCTGTTGTAGGAATGGCCAGGCCACCCTGTCGAAGGCCTTTTCTGCGTCGAGGGCCACGACTAGCATCGAGAGAGACTTGTCTTGTGCCAACTGGATGAGGTCAATGAGACGCCTAGTATTATCTGCGGCCTGTCAGGAGGGAATGAAACCGACCTGGCCGGGGTGAATGAGGGAGGGTAAGAATGGAGCAAGTCTGTTAGCCAGGATTTTGGCGAAAAGTTTTAGGTCCACATTCAGGAGCGAGATGGGTCGATAGTTCTTCATCTCCAGCGGGTCCCTGTCAGGTTTCGGAATGAGGATAAGATTGGCCCTAGTGGTGGCTGCGTCGAATGAGTCTCCGACCAGGATTGCGTTAAACAGTGATTGGAGCATGGGGAGTACAGAGGTTGTAAATTTTTTATAATATAAAGCGGTAAAGCCATCAGGGCCAGGGGCTGCGGTATGGCGTAGCTGCTGAATGGCCACTGAGATTTCCTCTGTGGAAATGGGGGCATTGAGTGTCAATATGTCTGAGTCGGAAAGCTTAGGGAGTTTGCAAGTGGATAGATAGTCTCGGAGTTTAGAGACGTGATCAGGATCAGTATCTAGAGTGGAAGGGAGATTGTACAAGGAAGTATAATAATCCCGAAATTGGGCGGCCATTCGCGATGGGTCAAACGTGGCAGACCCGTCCGCACAGCGCAGGGATACAATGCGATTTTGAGTGCGTTTCGCTCTTAGTTTTTGGGCTAGTAGAGTGTCATCCTTATCTGATTTCTCGTAGAACCTCTGACGTGCCCATAAGAGTGCCTTGACTGCCTTTTTGGTGAGGATTTGGGATAGCTGACCCTTAACTGCTAGGAGTTTGAATACGTTTTCTTTCTGGGGCGGTGCTGATGCAGAAGGGTCAAGGCGGCAAGTTCTGATTCTAAGACTCGGATCCTTTGGGCTTCAGTTTTCTTTTGGGCAGCCGAAATGCTTATAAGGTAGCCTCGGATGGTGGCCTTATGTGCTTCCCATATTAGGGAGGGAGGGACGTCTGGAGTCGCATTTTCCGCATAATAGTTAGCTAAGGCGGTGGCAATATCAGCTACGGTGCATTTTTTAAGCAGGAGAGATTCATTTAGTCGCCAGAATCTAGTGGGGAGGGGTGAGGAGGATGAGATCTCGAGCAGAACAGCAGAGTGATCCGACCAGGAGATAGGGAGTGTCTGGGCACTGAGGAGTTTACGGGTAGTGTCCCGGTCAACGAACATATAATCTATACGGGTATAGAGGTCGTGAGGTGGGGAGTAGTGAGTGAAACCCTTCGCTGAGGGGTATAAAGTCCTCCAACCGTCATACAGGTTATAAAGTGATAAATGTGCTTGTAGACGCTTGGCCTGTTTGGCGGGAGTAGAAGCAGTAGAGGCGGGGCCAGATCTGTCATGGAGTGGATCCAGTGTGACATTGCAGTCTCCACCAATTTTAGTCATGCCCGTAGGAAGGCGGGATAGGCTGTCAAAAAAGGCTGTAAATAGAGAACCCTGCTGCGCATTAGGGGCATATATGGAGGCCAAGATCAGAGGAGCTTGGTTATAGGAACTAGGGATGTGCACTTGAAATTTTTCGGGTTTTGTGTTTTGGTTTTGGGTTCGGTTCCGCGGCAGTGTTTTGGGTTCGACCGCGTTTTGGCAAAACCTCACCGAATTTTTTTTGTCAGATTCGGGTGTTTTTTTCAAAAAACCCTAAAAAACAGCTTAAATCATAGAATTTGGGGGTCATTTTTATCCCAAAGTATTATTAACCTCAAAAACCATAATTTCCACTCATTTTCAGTCTATTCTGAATACCTCACACCTCACAATATTATTTTTAGTCCTAAAATTTGCACCGAGGTCGCTGGATGACTAAGCTAAGCGACCCTAGTGGCCGACACAAACACCTGGCCCATCTAGGAGTGGCACTGCAGTGTCACGCAGGATGGCCCTTCCAAAAAACACTCCCCAAACAGCACATGACGCAAAGAAAAAAAGAGGCGCAATGAGGTAGCTGTGTGAGTAAGCTAAGCGACCCTAGTGGCCGACACAAACACCTGGCCCATCTAGGAGTGGCACTGCAGTGTCACGCAGGATGGCCCTTCCAAAAAACACTCCCCAAACAGCACATGACGCAAAGAAGAAAAAAAGAGGTGCAATGAGGTAGCTGTGTGAGTAAGATAAGCGACCCTAGTGGCCGACACAAACACCTGGCCCATCTAGGAGTGGCACTGCAGTGTCACGCAGGATGGCCCTTCCAAAAAACACTCCCCAAACAGCACATGACGCAAAGAAGAAAACAAAGAGGCGCAATGAGGTAGCTGTGTGAGTAAGCTAAGCGACCCTAGTGGCCGACACAAACACCTGGCCCATCTAGGAGTGGCACTGCAGTGTCACGCAGGATGGCCCATCCAAAAAACACTCCCCAAACAGCACATGACGCAAAGAAGAAAAAAAGAGGCGCAATGAGGTAGCTGTGTGAGTAAGCTAAGCGACCCTAGTGGCCGACACAAACACCTGGCCCATCTAGGAGTGGCACTGCAGTGTCACGCAGGATGGCCCTTCCAAAAAACACTCCCCAAACAGCACATGACGCAAAGAAGAAAAAAAGAGGCGCAATGAGGTAGCTGTGTGAGTAAGCTAAGCGACCCTAGTGGCCGACACAAACACCTGGCCCATCTAGGAGTGGCACTGCAGTGTCACGCAGGATGGCCCTTCCAAAAAACACTCCCCAAACAGCACATGACGCAAAGAAAAATGAAAGAAAAAAGAGGTGCAAGATGGAATTGTCCTTGGGCCCTCCCACCCACCCTAATGTTGTAGAAACAGGACATGCACACTTTAACCAACCCATCATTTCAGTGACAGGGTCTGCCACACGACTGTGACTGAAATGACGGGTTGGTTTGGACCCCCACCGAAAAAGAAGCAATTAATCTCTCCTTGCACAAACTGGCTCTACAGAGGCAAGATGTCCACCTCATCATCATCCTCCGATATATCACCGTGTACATCCCGCTCCTCACAGATTATCAATTCGTCCCCACTGGAATCCACCATCTCAGCTCCCTGTGTACTTTGTGGAGGCAATTGCTGCTGGTCAATGTCTCCACGGAGGAATTGATTATAATTCATTTTAATGAACATCATCTTCTCCACATTTTCTGGAAGTAACCTTGTACGCAGATTGCTGACAAGGTGAGCGGCGGCACTAAACACTCTTTCGGAGTACACACTTGTGGGAGGTCAACTTAGGTAGAATAAAGCCAGTTTGTGCAAGGGCCTCCAAATTGCCTCTTTTTCCTGCCAGTATAAGTACGGACTGTCTGACGTGCCTACTTGGATGCGGTCACTCATATAATCCTCCACCATTCTTTCAATGGTGAGAGAATCATATGCAGTGACAGTAGACGACATGTCCGTAATCGTTGTCAGGTCCTTCAGTCCGGACCAGATGTCAGCATCAGCAGTCGCTCCAGACTGCCCTGCATCACCGCCAGCGGGTGGGCTCGGAATTCTGAGCCTTTTCCTCGCACCCCCAGTTGCGGGAGAATGTGAAGGAGGAGATGTTGACAGGTCGCGTTCCGCTTGACTTGATAATTTTGTCACCAGCAGGTCTTTGAACCCCAGCAGACTTGTGTCTGCCGGAAAGAGAGATCCAAGGTAGGTTTTAAATCTAGGATCGAGCACGGTGGCCAAAATGTAGTGCTCTGATTTCAACAGATTGACCACCCGTGAATCCTTGTTAAGCGAATTAAGGGCTCCATCCACAAGTCCCACATGCCTAGCGGAATCGCTCCCTTTTAGCTCCTCCTTCAATGCCTCCAGCTTCTTCTGCAAAAGCCTGATGAGGGGAATGACCTGAGTCAGGCTGGCAGTGTCTGAACTGACTTCACGTGTGGCAAGTTCAAAAGGTTGCAGAACCTTGCACAACGTTGAAATCATTCTCCACTGCGATTGAGACAGGTACATTCCACCTCCTATATCGTGCTCAATTGTATAGGCTTGAATGGCCTTTTGCTGCTCCTCCAACCTCTGAAGCATAGAGGGTTGAATTCCACCTCGTTACCACTCCTTGCTTCAGATGATGGCAGGGCAGGTTCAGGCGTTTTTGGTGGTGCTCCAGTCTTCTGTACGTGGTGCCTGTACGCCGAAAGTGTCCCGCAATTCTTCTGGCCACGACAGCATCTCTTGCACGCCCCTCTCGTTTTTAAAAAAATTCTGCACCACCAAATTCAAGGTATGTGCAAAACATGGGACGTGCTGGAATTTGCCCATATTTAATGCACACACAATATTGCTGGCGTTGTCCGATGCCACAAATCCACAGGAGAGTCCAATTGGGGTAAGCCATTCCGCGATGATCTTCCTCAGTTGCCGTAAGAGGTTTTCAGCTGTGTGCGTATTCTGGAAACCGGTGATACAAAGCGTAGCCTGCCTAGGAAAGAGTTGGCGTTTGCGAGATGCTGCTACTGGTGCCGCCGCTGCTGTTCTTGCGGCGGGAGTCCATACATCTACCCAGTGGGCTGTCACAGTCATATAGTCATGACCCTGCCCTGCTCCACTTGTCCACATGTCCGTGGTTAAGTGGACATTGGGTACAACTGCATTTTTTAGGACACTGGAGAGTCTTTTTCTGACGTCCGTGTACATTCTCTGTATCGCCTGCCTAGAGAAGTGGAACCTAGATGGTATTTGGTAACGGGGGCACACTACCTCAAGAAATTGTCTAGTTCCCTGTGAACTAACGGCGGATACCGGACGCACGTCTAACACCAACATAGTTGTCAAGGCCTCAGTTATCCGCTGTCACGATCCGGGTATCTGGACGCCACTTCTTACCCATCAGATGCCTCCTAAGGCTGGCTCAGCGCTCCAGGACCGGATCCCATCTGTTATCCTAATGTTCACATCCCTGCATCCTCTCCTGTCTCTCTGAGACGCTGTCACAGTAACGCCATAATACATCTGGCATGGCGTCTCCCGCGGTTTCCGCCGCCGTCCCTGAGCTTCTGCATGCAGAGTGTCAGAGTGGCGATTACATCAGCCACGGCCTCCGCTGTGTCCGCGTGGTTGGATGTGCACTTGTCAGCCTGGCGTCTCCTGTCTCCGGTGGCCGGCGCCGCCATTACTGTCTTCATTACCACATGGATTACAAACTAAACTTCCCTCCAAGTGTCTGCATGGGCGCAGCCATCTTGGATTTTGTCAGCTGATCATTTCCACCAATCTGTTGTCAGTATTATTAATCTGCATAATTGCCTAGCCAATCCCTTCCTTGCTGCAGGTATAAATACACTGTGCCTGAGCAAGGAAGGCGTCAGTGCTTCGGTTGTCTAACCTAGTTCCAGTTTGTCTCTCTCCTGTGACTGTCTTCCAGGTTCCAGCTCCTGTCTCAAGACTTCCACTACAGAGATCCGCACCAGCATTCCATCTGCGGTGTAGCCTGACTTTTCCATCCATTGGAATTCATCTGTTTCCAGCTACAGATCTACCTGCTTTCAGCATACAGCTTCCAGCAGAGGTCAGCTCTTCTTAAAGTGCCGGTACCCTTTTCTACAGATTATCATTTATCACCGGCATTATTATTTCACCGCTCTCAAACTCCAAAACTTCAGTTTATTTCATCGCTCTCAAGTTCATTTATTATTTAACTGGTTCCAGACAGTATCCTCTCCGTGCTAACAACAGTCTGGTTCCAGCCAGTATCCACAGCAGCCGTTTTATCTACAGCAGCCCAGCTTTTCCTGGAACACCAGCTGGTACAATCCTGGGTTATCTCCATTGCTACAGTCGGGCCTGGTAAGGACTTTCCATCTAGAAGATATTAAGAACTATCTCACACTACCAGTGCCCTGTGGCTCCTGCCATCCTGTAGTACCCAGGAACTGTATTTATTCTTTGCTGACTTTTATGTTTCCTTTACTGCTGCTGTGTTGCGGAGTTGTTATAATAAACATCATTTAACTTTTATCCAAGTTGTCGTGGTCACGCCTTCGGGCAGTTATTCTTCATGTTACTTACATGTCCAGGGGTCTGATACAACCTCCCAGGTTCCGGTACATCTCAGCCCCTACAACTGAGGCTGCCTCCCGTCAGCTCAGGCCCTCAGTTGTGACAGTAAGCACTGACCTAATGAATCCAGCCGGAGACCAGGATCAAGCGGCCAGGCCGATGCAAGAACTGGCAGCCCGACTTGAGCATCAGGAGGCTGCACAGGGCCACATCATCCGCTGTCTCCAGGATCTCTCTACTCGGCTGGATGGGATTCAGACAACTCTCCGTGGATCAGGCGCGTCTGGTGCGTCAACCACAGTGACTCTAGCTATAATCCCACCCACCTTACCCATTTCTGCTCCACGTCTTCATCTACCAACGCCAGCAAAATTTGACGGATCTCCAAGGTTCTGCAGGGGATTTCTCAACCAGTGTGAGATACAGTTTGAGCTACAACCTGGCAATTTTCCCAGTGACCGTACAAAAATTGCCTACATTATCTCTCTTCTCAGTGGCTCAGCCCTTGATTGGGCATCACCGTTATGGGAGAGGTCCGACATCCTGCTATCCTCCTACACTGCCTTCGTGTCAACATTCAGGCGTATCTTCGACGAGCCAGGCCGGGTAACTTCAGCTTCATCTGAGATTCTCCGTTTACGCCAGGGATCACGTACTGTAGGACAATATCTAATTCAGTTCCAGATCCTGGCATCCGAACTGGCATGGAACGACGAGGCCCTGTATGCTGCATTCTGGCATGGCTTATCTGAGTGCATTAAAGATGAGTTAGCTACCAGAGACTTACCTTCTAAGTTAGATGAGCTAATCTCACTCTGCACGAAAGTTGATTTACATTTCAGAGAGAGAGCAACTGAGCGTGAAAGATCATCTGCTCCAAAATCTTCTGCTCCTCCTCCTCGTCAACTGTCACCATCTAAAGATGAGCCCATGCAACTTGGCCGTTCCCGTTTAACTCCTGCTGAGCGCCGAAGACGTCTCTCCGAGTCTCTCTGTCTTTATTGTGCAGCTCCGTCTCACACCATTAATGCCTGTCCCAAACGTCCGGGAAACTCCAAATCCTAGCTCGCCAAGGAGAGGGCCGGCTAGGAGTAATGATCTCCTCTCCATCTCCTCAAGATTGTAATCTCCCAGTCTCGCTTCAAGTTGCTCAACGTTATCGGAACGTCATTGCCCTCCTTGAATCCGGAGCAGCTGGGAACTTTATTTCTGAAGCCTATGTTAAACGGTGGTCCCTACCCACCGAGAGACTTCCTTCGTCTATTTCCTTAACTGCCGTGGATGGCAGCAAGATTTTTGATGCAGTTATTTCTCTAAGGACTCTACCAGTTCGTCTGAGAGTGGGAGTTCTTCATTCCGAACTTATTTCTTTTTTAGTGATTCCAAGAGCCACACATCCTGTGGTCCTGGGCCTTCCATGGCTCCGTCTTCACAATCCTACAATTGATTGGACGACTACGCTAATTCTGGCATGGGGTTCCTCCTGTGCTGAGACATGTTTGTTTAAAGTATTGCCTGTCTGTTCTTCCTCCCCCAGGTCGTCTGATGTGCCACCTCCTCCATATCAAGATTTCACGGATGTGTTCAGTAAAGCCTTTGCTGATATCCTTCCTCCTCATAGAGAATGGGACTGCCCGATTGATCTCGTTCCAGGGAAGGTTCCACCTCGAGGCCGAACTTATCCGTTGTCTCTGCCTGAGGCGCATTCCATGGAGGAATATATTAAAGAGAACCTAGCAAAGGGGTTCATTTGACCTTCTTCTTCTCCAGCCGGCGCAGGCTTATTTTTTGTAAAGAAGAAAGATGGTGGTCTGCGGCCGTGCATTGACTACAGAGGTTTGAACGACATTACCATCAAGAATCGCTATCCTTTACCCCTGATTACTGAGCTCTTTGATAGAGTTAGCGGAGCTACCATCTTCACAAAGCTGGACTTGAGAGGTGCATACAATCTCATCCGGATCCGTGAGGGTGACGAGTGGAAGACCGCCTTTAACACCCGTGACGGACATTATGAGTACCTCGTCATGCCCTTCGGATTGAGCAATGCTCCAGCTGTCTTCCAGCATTTTGTCAATGAGATCTTCAGAGACATTTTATATCGTCATGTCGTGGTCTATCTAGACGATATCCTCATTTTTGCCAACGATTTAGAGGAACATCGTTTTTGGGTAAAGGAGGTTCTGTCCCGTCTCCGTGTCAATCATCTCTATTGCAAATTAGAGAAATGCGTCTTTGAAGTCAAGTCCATTCCGTTTCTTGGGTACATTGTGTCCGGTTCCGGACTAGAGATGGATCCTGAGAAACTACAAGCAATCCGGAATTGGCCGGTACCCTTAACCCTCAAAGGGGTCCAGAGGTTCTTAGGGTTCGCCAATTATTACAGAAAGTTTATTCGAGACTTTTCCACCATTGTGGCGCCTATTACTGCTTTAACTAAGAAGGGTGCTAACCCATCCAAGTGGTCTGAGGAAGCTATGCAAGCCTTTCATCTGTTAAAACAAAGGTTCATCTCTGCACCAGTTCTGAAACAGCCCGACATCGACTCTCCTTTCATCTTAGAGGTGGATGCCTCCTCCGTGGGAGTAGGAGCGGTGTTATCTCAGAGGGCTAAAGATGGCCATGTACATCCTTGCAGTTTCTTCTCCCGGAAGTTCTCCCCAGCAGAGCGCAACTATGCCATTGGCGACCAGGAGTTGCTAGCCATCAAGCTCGCTCTGGAGGAGTGGAGATATCTGTTGGAGGGAGCTTCTCATTCAATCACCATACTTACAGACCACAAGAACCTTTTATACCTGAAGGGCGCACAATGTCTCAACCCTCGTCAGGCCAGATGGGCACTTTTCTTTTCCAGGTTCGACTTTAAACTCCAGTTCTGTCCGGGCTCTCAGAATCGCAAGGCCGATGCCCTTTCCCGCTCATGGGAGCAAGAAAATGAGTCAGAGTCTTCAGACAAGCATCCTATTATAAATCCGTTGGCATTCTCCACGGTAGGGATGGACTCTACGCCCCCATCAGGGAAAAGTTTTGTAAAGCCGATGCTAAGGAAGAAGCTCATGCATTGGGCCCATGCTTCCCGTTTTGCCGGACATACAGGTATCCAAAAAACCCTGGAGTTTATCTCTAGGTCCTATTGGTGGCCAACTCTGAAAAAGGACGTCTTGGAGTTTATTGCATCTTGCCCAAAGTGTGCCCAACATAAGGTATCCCGCCAGTCGCCTGCGGGGCAACTGGTTCCACTATCCGTTCCCCGTCGACCATGGACCCATTTGTCGATGGATTTCATTACAGACTTACCCATGTGCAACAAGTTCAATACCATCTGGGTGGTAGTTGACCGGTTCACCAAGATGGCACACTTCATTCCTCTCACCGGTCTTCCGTCAGCTTCCAAGTTGGCTCAAGTATTCATACAAGAGATCTTCCGACTCCACGGTCTTCCTGAAGAAATTATCTCTGATCGAGGAGTTCAATTAACAGCCAAATTCTGGCGAAGTTTATGTCAAGTCCTCCAAGTCAAGCTAAAGTTTTCCACGGCTTACCATCCTCAGACCAATGGTCAAACTGAGAGGGTGAATCAGGACTTGGAGGCCTTCCTCCGCATCTATGTGTCCTCCTCTCAAGATGACTGGGTTCAATTACTCCCCTGGGCCGAGTTCTGTCATAACAACCAGTATCATTCCTCATCTTCTTCTACACCATTCTTCACTAACTTTGGATTCCACCCTAAAGTCCCTGAGTTCCAACCGCTTCCAGCAACTTCTGTTCCAGCAGTGGATATCACCTTGCATCAGTTTGCCAATATCTGGAAGAGCGTACGATCAGCTCTGCTCAAGGCATCATTCAGGTACAAGAAGTTTGCGGATAAGAAGCGTCGAGCAGTTCCTGCTCTCAAGGTGGGTGATCGGGTATGGTTATCCACGAAGAATTTGAGGTTAAGAGTCCCCAGTATGAAGTTTGCACCTCGCTACATTGGTCCTTTTAAAATTGAACAAGTCATCAATCCTGTTGCTTACAGACTCCAGTTGCCTCCCTTCTTAAAGATACCCAGGACATTCCATGTTTCCCTGTTGAAACCGCTGATCTTGAATCGGTTTCATTCCTCACTTCCTCCAACTCCGAAAGTCCAAACTCAACGAGGCGTTGAGTATGAAGTGGCCAAGATCCTGGACTCACGTCACCGTTACGGTCAACTACAGTATCTTATTGACTGGAAGGGTTACGGCCCTGAGGAACGTTCATGGACCAATGCTTCTGATGTCCATGCTCCTGCCTTGGTCCGGAGATTCCATTCCAAGTTTCCTCAAAAGCCAAAGAAGTGTCCTGGGGCCACTCCTAAAAGGGGGGGTGCTGTCACGATCCGGGTATCTGGACGCCACTTCTTACCCATCAGATGCCTCCTAAGGCTGGCTCAGCGCTCCAGGACCGGATCCCATCTGTTATCCTAATGTTCACATCCCTGCATCCTCTCCTGTCTCTCTGAGACGCTGTCACAGTAACGCCATAATACATCTGGCATGGCGTCTCCCGCGGTCTCCGCCGCCGTCCCTGAGCTTCTGCATGCAGAGTGTCAGAGTGGCGATTACGTCAGCCGCGGCCTCCGCTGTGTCCGCGTGGTTGGATGTGCACTTGTCAGCCTGGCGTCTCCTGTCTCCGGTGGCCGGCGCCGCCATTACTGTCTTCATTACCACATGGATTACAAACTAAACTTCCCTCCAAGTGTCTGCATGGGCGCAGCCATCTTGGATTTTGTCAGCTGATCATTTCCACCAATCTGTTGTCAGTATTATTAATCTGCATAATTGCCTAGCCAATCCCTTCCTTGCTGCAGGTATAAATACACTGTGCCTGAGCAAGGAAGGCGTCAGTGCTTTGGTTGTCTAACCTAGTTCCAGTTTGTCTCTCTCCTGTGACTGTCTTCCAGGTTCCAGCTCCTGTCTCAAGACTTCCACTACAGAAACCCGCACCAGCATTCCACCTGCGGTGTAGCCTGACTTTTCCATCCATTGGAATTCATCTGTTTCCAGCTACAGATCTACCTGCTTTCAGCATACAGCTTCCAGCAGAGGTCAGCTCTTCTTAAAGTGCCGGTACCCTTTTCTACAGATTATCATTTATCACCGGCATTATTATTTCACCGCTCTCAAACTCCAAAACTTCAGTTTATTTCATCGCTCTCAAGTTCATTTATTATTTAACTGGTTCCAGCCAGTATCCTCTCCGTGCTAACAACAGTCTGGTTCCAGCCAGTATCCACAGCAGCCGTTTTATCTACAGCAGCCCAGCTTTTCCTGGAACACCAGCTGGTACAATCCTGGGTTATCTCCATTGCTACAGTCGGGCCTGGTAAGGACTTTCCATCTAGAAGATATTAAGAACTATCTCACACTACCAGTGCCCTGTGGCTCCTGCCATCCTGTAGTACCCAGGAACTGTATTTATTCTTTGCTGACTTTTATGTTTCCTTTACTGCTGCTGTGTTGCGGAGTTGTTATAATAAACATCATTTAACTTTTATCCAAGTTGTCGTGGTCACGCCTTCGAGCAGTTATTCTTCATGTTACTTACATGTCCAGGGGTCTGATACAACCTCCCAGGTTCCGGTACATCTCAGCCCCTACAACTGAGGCTGCCTCCCGTCAGCTCAGGCCCTCAGTTGTGACATCCGCTTTGCAACAGGATGGCTGCTGTGATATTTCATCTTCCTCGCAAAGGACTGTTGGACAGTCAATTGCTTGGTGGAAGTAGTAAAAGTGGGCTTACGACTTCCCCTCTGGGATGACCATCGACTCCCAGCAGCAACAACAGCAGCGACAGCAGCAGTAGGCGTTACACGCAAGGATGCATCAGAGGAATCCCAGGCAGGAGAGGACTCGTCAGAATTGCCAGTGACATGGCCTGCAGGACTATTGGCATTCCTGGGGAAGGAGGAAATTGACACTGAGGGAGTTGGTGGGGTGGTTTGCGTGAGCTTGGTTACAAGAGGAAGGGATTTACTGGTCAGTGGACTGCTTCCGCTGTCGCCCAAAGTTTTTGAACTTGTCACTGACTTATTATGAATGCGCTGCAGGTGACGTATAAGGGAGGATGTTCCGAGGTGGTTAACGTCCTTACCCCTACTTATTACAGCTTGACAAAGGCAACACACGGCTTGACAAATGTTGTCCGCATTTCTGGTGAAATACTTCCACACAAAAGAGCTGATTTTTTTGGTATTTTCACAAGGCATGTCAACGGCCCTATTCCTCCCACGGACAACAGGTGTCTCCCCGGGTGCCTGACTTAAACAAACCACCTCACCATCAGAATCCTCCTTGTCAATTTCCTCCCCAGCGCCAGCAACACCCATATCCTCCTCATCCTGGTGTACTTCAACACTGACATCTTCAATCTGACTATCAAGAACTGGACTGCAGGTGCTCCTTCCAGCACTTGCAGGGGGCGTGCAAATGGTGGAAGGCGCATGCTCTTCACGTCCAGTGTTGGGAAGGTCAGGCATCGCAACCGACACAATTGGACTCTCCTTGTGGATTTGGGATTTCGAAGAACGTACAGTTCTTTGCGGTGCTTTTGCCAGCTTGAGTCTTTTCAGTTTTCTAGCGAGAGGCTGAGTGCTTCCATCCTCATGTGAAGCTGAACCACTAGCCATGAACATAGGCCAGGGCCTCAGCCGTTCCTTGCCACTCCGTGTGGTAAATGGCATATTGGCAAGTTTACGCTTCTCCTCCGACAATTTTATTTTAGATTTTGGAGTCCTTTTTTTACTGATATTTGGTGTTTTGGATTTTACATGCTCTGTACTATGACATTGGGCATCGGCCTTGGCAGACGACGTTGCTGGCATTTCATCGTCTCGGCCATGACTAGTGGCAGCAGCTTCAGCACGAGGTGGAAGTGGATCTTGATCTTTCCCTAATTTTGGAACCTCAACATTTTTGTTCTCCATATTTTAATAGGCACAACTAAAAGACACAGAGGTAGCTACAGCCGTGGACTACCGTACTGTGTCTGCTGCTAATATAGACTGGATGATAATGAGATGAAATCAATATATATTATATCACACTAGTACTGCAGCCGGACAGGTATATATATTTATTATGTAATGACTGATGACGGACCTGCTGGACACTGTCAGCTCAGCAGCACCGCAGACTGCTACAGTAAGCTACTATAGTAGTATGTATAAAGAAGAAAGAAAAAAAAAAAACACGGGTAGGTGGTATACAATTATGGATGGACGAGCGACTGCCGACACAGAGGTAGCTACAGCCGTGGACTACCGTCCTGTGTCTGCTGCTAATATAGACTGGATGATAATGAGATGAAATCAATATATATATATATATAATATCACTAGTACTGCAGCCGGATAGGTATATATATTTATTATGTAATGACTGATGACGGACCTGCTGGACACTGTCAGCTCAGCAGCACCGCAGACTGCTACAGTAAGCTACTATAGTAGTATGTATAAAGAAGAAAGAAAACGAAAAAAAAAAACGGGTAGGTGGTATAAAATTATGGATGGACAAGCGACTGCCGACACAGAGGTAGCTACAGCCGTGGACTACCGTACTGTGTCTGCTGCTAATATAGACTGGATGATAATGAGATGAAATCAATATATATATATATAATATCACTAGTACTGCAGCCGGACAGGTATATATATTTATTATGTAATGACTGTTGACGGACCTGCTGGACACTGTCAGCTCAGCAGCACCGCAGACTGCTACAGTAAGCTACTATAGTAGTATGTATAAAGAAGAAAGAGAAAAAAAAAACCACGGGTAGGTGGTATACAATTATGGATGGACGAGCGACTGCCGACACAGAGGTAGCTACAGCCGTGGACTACCGTACTGTGTCTGCTGCTAATATAGACTGGATGATAATGAGATGAAATCAATATATATATATATATATATATATAATATCACTAGTACTGCAGCCGGACAGGTATATATATTTATTATGTAATGACTGATGACGGACCTGCTGGACACTGTCAGCTCAGCAGCACCGCAGACTGCTACAGTAAGCTACTATAGTAGTATGTATAAAGAAGAAAGGAAAAAAAAACCACGGGTAGGTGGTATACAATTATGGATGGACGAGCGACTGCCGACACAGAGGTAGCTACAGCCGTGGACTATCTATCACTTCAGCAAGTAACTAGTACTCCTCCTAATGCTCCCCAAAATTACTACTGTGTCTCTCTCTACTGTCTCACTCTCTTCTCTATAAACGAAGAGGACGCCAGCCACGTCCTCTCCCTATGAATCTCAATGCACGTGTTAAAATGGCGGCGACGCGCGGCTCCTTATATAGAATCCGAGTCTCGCGATAGAATCCGAGCCTCGCGAGAATCCGACAGCGGGATGATGACGTTCGGGCGCGCTCGGGTTAACCGAGCAAGGCGGGAAGATCCGAGTCGCTCGGCCCCGTGTAAAAAAAACTGAAGTTCGGGCGGGTTCGGATTCCGAGGAACCGAACCCGCTCATCCCTAATAGGAACATGAAAGGATAATGTAACGGCCCTGGGGGTCCGAGACAGTGTCGTGAACAGTTATAGGGAGGCCTCGACGGATCATAATAGCGGTTCCCCTTCGTTTGGTAGGCATGTTTGAATAATAGACATGTGGATTTTGTTTGCAGGACATATAGGGGTGTGGGGGTTTAAAATGGGTCTCCTGAATTAGTACCACATCAGACTTTTGTCTGTTAAAGAATTGGATGGCTATGGCTCGTTTGGTGGGAGAGTTAAGGCCGTTAGCATTAACCAATATAATTTTCAGGGTCATGGTGGGAAGAACTGTGGGCGACGCAAACAGAGGGGCGGGATGGGACCGGTCCGACCATGGGGATGGAGAGGAGGAAAGGAGGTATAGAGGAGGAGAGAGAAGGGGAAAGAGTCTGTATGAGAATACAGAGGGGAGAACCTTTTCCTGTAGAAGGGCCAGGTTTAACACTAAAAGGAAAGACGCCGTCCTGGCGTATCCTTCGGGGGGGGGGGGGACGTGGCTTTGTGACAGAACGATAAGTAGGGTAAGGAGGAGCATAGGGGAGGGAAAGGTTGTAACAGGAACGACCAAGTAACAGGGGGAATAGAGGGAGCTAGGAGAATCGCATTATTAAGGTAGATAGGAGTAGTGTGAGCGGTATAGACATAATGAGGGAGAAGGATAAAGCATGCAGTGATATCAAGTACTAAACCAACATCAGTCTTACCAGGAGATTATGAACAGTAACAAATGAACTAATCATGGGCCAACATGAACAAACATGAAAACAAACTATAGAAAAAAAAAAAAAAAAGAAACAACTTGACACTCACGCGTAGCCAAGTGGACAGCATCGCCCATGGCGTCACAGCCAGTCGGCCACGCGGAGGGCCTGAAAAAACACATGTGAATACGTAGCAAACCGAGGTATTAAAGCATGCAGATTAAAGCATTCAGAAATTATAAATATCACATTTAACAAGGATTGTATCATGGGGTGCCTGAGAGCATTCAAGTAGAAGACCACTCCGGGTCCGGGGCCCTTGGGCTTGAGATTAAGGGCGACATCTGATCTTGGGTTGATTCAGGGAGTTCTTCAAAAATGCTGAAAGTTTTAAGTAGGTCAGCTCCTTGTGTTAGGGTCTTGACTATGAAGGTCTTTCCGTTCTGCGTCACTTGCAGTAGGAAGGGGAAGCCCCATTTGTATTTTATGGAATGGTCTCGGAGAACTTTGGTGATGTGGGCTAGGTCTCTGCGCTTTTTGAGGGTGGAGGGGGCGAGGTCCTGGAACAGCTGTAACTGGGAGCCGGCATAAGAGACCGTCGGTAGTCCTCTAGCCGCCAGCATGACTCGCTCTTTGGTGGTGTAGTAATGAAAACGTATAATTACGTCACGTGGCGGTTGGGTCGGAGGCGGTCTAGGGCGGAGAGCCCTGTGGGCACGGTCCAGCTGGAGAAGGGCCTCGGGGACATCCGGCGTTAGTTGCAAAAAAAGGTTCTCCAGATACTCGGGAGAGAGCTAGAGGCCACACTTTCAGGGATGTTGCGGACTCGGATGTTATTCCGACGGTTGCGGTTGTCCAAATCCTCTAGTTGTTCTTTGTACGCTTCCATATCTGCCCTAATATCCAAAAGTTCCTGCTCCACCACCGTTTGAAATTGGCAGACGTCGTCCACTTTGCGCTCAAGTGTATCCTTGCGTGAGCCCAAGTCGGCTATTTCAGATCTAAACTCAGTTAAAACCGATCTAATTTCTGACTGGATCGTTTTCGTAACGATAGCCACCACATCTTGAGTGGTCAGTGGGCTGCTGGAGGTGGCGATGTCAGCAGGATCAAAGGATTGATCAGTTGAAGGCGAGCTCCGGGTGGAGGAGCCGGCCCTCTCCCAAGCACGCAGGACACTAGCTTTAGGTATCTGAGAGTTCTTGCGGTTCTTTTGTGACATTGTAAATGAGGCGTCTCGTATCAACGTGTTAGAATAATGCAATATGCACGGCAGAGCCCCCTGTCACTTCGTGGTCATTATGCTTAAGGAGCCATGAGCTCCATGAGGCTCAGCTAGCGGGGAAGGGAGTTTGGTTTGGTAGTAGAGTGCAGATCACACTCGCTGACCGTTCCTGCTGTGGGCAGGCGGAATAAAGGCTATCTATACACCCGCAATGTAGGACCGCTGTTATCTTTGCGGTTATCCGCCGGGCTCAGGGTGGCTGAGTGAACGTTGGCTCCCAGGGAGCGGCCACCTCAGTTGGTGAGGGGGGCAGCCAGGCGTGTGTGACGGAGGATAGGCCGCAATCCTGTTTTGTAAGCCCCTAAAGGTCCGGGCAGGTTGTCGTAGGGAGCGAGGAGCACCTCCAGAGCGCGGGGTTCCCAGAGTATGCGGCGTAGGGTGCTGTGGCGCAGGAGGCCCGGGAGTCCCGTGTCGCCGGCCCCGGATAAGCCGCTGTTCGCAGGGGTGAGGCAGAGGTATCGCGGGCCCCGCGATAGGCAGCGGGCCGCGTGGGGACTCACCCGCTAAGTCGGAGAGCGCGGTGCCCCCGTGTCTGGTGGACTCCGCTGCAGGCTGAGGGCATATACTGTGTATAGCTGGGTTCAATGTATGCAGCTCAGGCCGGGTGCAGTGTGCCTGCTGTGAGTATATAGGCAAGGGGTATGGATCAGCTGCTTGGAATGTGTGTAGGTCCCTGCAGCACACACATAAACAGCCTGCAGCAACCAGGATAGGCAGGAGAGTGTGCACGCAGGAGCTCCTCATTCATAACTGTTTCCCCTGCAGTAAGGGCTCACCTCACAGCCCACAAGATGGCCACCGCTGCTCAGTGAGTGTCCCCAGAGGTCCTCTGTGCGCTCCGTTCCACGGCTCCCGGCGCTCTGTGCAGGTGATGCGGTCTCCACAGCGAGCGGTGAGTCAGTCTCCAGCGGGCTATATATTCAGAGGCTCGGTCACAGGGCCTCCGTGCGCGGCGCCACGGCGCGTCCCGGTCCATCGTCAAAATTGAGTCCCCGGCTTGGCAGACGTGGGAGGGCCGCAACCCGCGGAGACGGCCGGAGCCAGCTCCCGATTCCGCGGCGCCTACCCACGAGTATGGGGGTATTAAGGAGAGGAGAGGGGGTTAAATGGAACTGGGAGAGGGGTGTCCGTGTGCAGATAAGGGGCTTTTTGTAGCTGTGTAAGCCGGAGCTCCACACAAACACATCCACTGCAGTTGCCAGCCAGGCCACGCCCCGACTTTCTTGTTTCTTTGTGATCGAAAGGACTGCATTTGATAATGCTGTGCTCTCTTAGGCTGTGAGGGAATATAAAGCAAAAAATTTGACATTCCAGCTGTAGCTGTGGAGACCAGGTCCGAGAGACCCTCCCCGAACAATTCCTCACCCCTGTAAGGTAAAACCTCCATATGTCTTTTTGAGTCGGCATCACCTGTCCATTGCCGAGTCCACAGGACCCTTCTGGCAGAAATCGACATAGCGTTTATTCTAGTACCCAGTAGACTAATGTCTCTTTGAGCATCTCTCATATATAGGACAGCGTCTTTAATATGCCTTAGGGTCAATAATATAGTATCCTTATCTAGGGTATCCATTTCCTCAGACAAGGTATCCGTCCATGCTGCTACAGCACTACACACCCAGGCCGACGCAATTGCCGGTCTTAGTAAGGTACCTGAATGTGTATAAATGGACTTCAGGGTAACCTCCTGTTTGCAGTCAGCAGCATCTTTGAGGGTAGCCGTATACTGTGACGGCAGGGCTACCTTCTTGGATAAGCATGTTAAAGCTTTGTCCACCCTAGGGGAGGATTCCCAGCGTAACCTGTCCATTGGTGGGAAAGGATACGCCATAAGAATCCATTTGGAAATCTGCAGTTTTTTATCTGGAGATTCCCAAGCCTTTTCACATAACTCATTCAGTTCGTGTGAGGGGGAAAAAGTTACCTCAGGTTTCTTTCCCTTATACATATACACCCTCGTGTCAGGTACTGGGGTTTCCTCTGTCATGTGCAAAACATCTTTTATTGCTATAATCATATATCGAAGGGATTTAGCCAATTTTGGTTGTAACTTTGCATCATCGTAATCGACACTGGAGTCAGAATCCATGTCGGTATCTGTGTCAACAATTTGGGATAATGGGTGCTTATGAGACCCTGACGGTCCCTGCGACATAGGGTCAGGCATGGCTTGAGACCCTGACTGTCCCAATGCATCAGCCTTGTCAAATATTTTATGCAAGGAATTAACATTATCATTTAAAACCTTCCACATATCCATCCAATCAGGTGTCGCCACCGTCGGCGGAGACACCACATTCATTTTCTCCCGCTCCTCTCCCACATAGCCTTCCTCATCAGACATGTTGACACAAGCATGCCGACACACTACACACACACAGGGAATGTCCTTTCTGAAGACAGTTCCGCCACGAGGCCCTTTGGTGAGATAGAGAGAGAGTATGCCAGCACACACCCCAGCGCTATATATCCCTGGAATAACACAGTAGCTTAATGTTAACACAGTAGCTGCTGTATATATCTTTTTTGCACCTAATTATGTGCCCCCCCTTTCGAAAACCTCTTCTGCCGTGTATCAGCAGGGGAGAGCCTGGGGAGCTTCCTCTCAGTGGTACTGTGGAGAAAAAATGGTGCTGGTGAGTGCTGAGGGAAAAGCCCCGCCCCCTCAGCGGCGGGGTTCTGTCCCACTTAAATTGTAATTTTTTGGCGGGGGCTCATACATATATACAGTACCCAGCTGTATATATGTGGTCTTTTGCCAATATGAGGTCCCAAATGCTGCCCAGGGCGCCCCCCCACTGCGCCCTGCACCCTTACAGTGACCGGAGTATGTGAGGTGTGTGGAGCAATGGCGCACAGCTGCAGTGCTGTGCGTTACCTCTAGTGAAGATCACGAAGTCTTCTGCTGCCTGTGAAGTCTTCTTTGCTTCTCATACTCACCCAGCTTCTGTCTTCCGGCTCTGCGAGGGGGACGGCGGCGCGGCTCTGGGACGGACGGCGAGGGTGAGATCCTGCATACCCATCCCTCTGGAGCTAATGGTGTCCAGTAGCCTAAGAAGCAGGACCTAGCTTCAGAGAGTAGGGCTGCTTCTCTCCCCTCAGTCCCACAATGCAGGGAGTCTGTTGCCAGCAAAGCTCCCTGAAAATAAAAAACCTTAACAAAATACTTTCTATCAGCAAACTCAGGAGAGCTCACTGAAAAGCACCCAGCTCCTCTGGGCACAGTATCAAACTGAGGTCTGGAGGAGGGGCTTAGAGGGAGGAGCCAGTGCACACCAGGAACTAAATTCTTTCTTAAAGTGCCCATGTCTCCTGCAGAGCCCGTCTATCCCCATGGTCCTAACAGAGTCCCCAGCATCCTCTAGGACGTAAGAGAAATAAAGGATAATAATAAAAATAATAATAACATAGAGGCAGTGTGGGGTACAGGTGGAGGCACAGAGAGGCAGTATAAGGTACAGGTAGAGGCACAGAGAGGCAGTATGGGGTACAGGTAGATGTACAGAGAGGCAGTATGGGGTACAGGTAGATGTACAGAGAGGCAGTATGGGGTACAGGAAGAGACACACAGAGGCAGTATGGGATACAGGTAGAGGCACAGAGAGGCAGTATGGGGTACAGGTAGAGGCACAGAGAGGCAATATGGGGTACAAGTAGAGGAACAGAGAGGCAGTATGGGGTGAAGTTAGAGGCACATAGAAGCAGTGTGGGGTACAGGTGGAGGCTCAGAGATGCAATGTGGGGTACAGGTAGAGGCACAGAGAGGCAGTATGGGGTACAGGTAGAGGCACAGAGAGGCAGTATGGGGTACAGGTAGAGGCACAGAGAGGCAGTATGGGGTACAAGTAGAGGAACAGAGAAGCAGTATGGGGTGAAGTTAGAGGCACAGAGAGGCAGTAAGGGGTACAGGTAGAGGCACAGAGAGGCAGTATGGGGTACAGGTAGATGCACAGATAGGCAGTGTGGGGTAAAGGTAGAGGCACAAAGAGGCAGTATGGGATACAGGTAGAGTCACAGAGAGGCAGTATGGGGTACAGGTAGAGGCACAGAGAGGCAGTATGGGGTACAGGTAGATGCACAGAGAGGCAGTGTGGGGTAAAGGTAGAGGCACAAAGAGGCAGGATGGGGTACAGGTTGAGGCACAGAGAGGCTGTATGGGATATAGGTAGAGGCACAGAGAGGCAGTATTGGGTACAGGTAGATGCACAGAGAGGCAGTATTGGGTACAGGTAGATGCACAGAGAGGCAGTGTGGGGTAAAGGTAGAGGCACAAAGAGGCAGTATGGGATACAGGTAGAGGAACAGAGAGGCAGTATGAGGTACAGGTAGAGGCACAGAGAGGCAGTATGAGATACAGGTAGAGGAACAAAGAGGCAATATTGGGTACAGGTAGATGCACAGAGAGGCAGTATGTGGTACAGGTAGAGGCACAGAGAGGCAGTATGAGGTACAGGTAGAGGCACAGGGAGGCAGTGTGGGGTGCAGTTAGAGGCACAGAGAGGCAGTATGAGGTACAGGTAGAGTCACAGGGAGGCAGTATGAGATACAGGTAGAGGCACAGAGAAGCAGTATGGGGTACAGGTAGAGGCACACAGAGAGGCAGTATGAGGTACAGGTAGAGGCACAGAGAGGCAGTATGGGGTGCAGGTAGAGGAACAGAGAGGCAGTGTGGGGTGCAGTTAGAGGCACAGAGAGGCAGTGTGGGGTGCAGTTAGAGGCACATTGTTCTCATTATTCTCTTACCAGGTATGTCTAGTGGGATTACAATCGCCAGCAAGCTTTACTGCATCTGCTAATTATCATATATGAATACCATGAATGCTTAGCTATAAGTATGTCTAGTGTCTTAATTATTAGCAGATGTAAGCAAGTGGTATTTTTAGTATTTGGAGAATGTATGATGGTTTCATACCCCCACACCATTTGTTTGTGTAAGTTTTATTGCTTTAAATGGGTGATGGGCTAGGGGAGGGTCCAATCAATCAATGTGCTCACAAACACATGTTTGTTGGTCTTTATATTAGTGTGTAGTCTAGCTGAATCAGAGTGGGCTGAAAGATTTATAGGGAGAAAATTCCTAAGGGTGTAATCTGTGACTTATGCTGGACTTCTACTGGATGGAAACTGAAAGGAAACACCAATCAATTGCAAATAAAAAAATAAAAAAAAACATCTCAAATCACCAATACTTGGACTGCAGCTACAAATGTTTGTTCACTCCTAATATTCTCCAATCCTCACTCAGGAAACTATACATTCACTTTCTGCACAAACACCTGCAATGCAACTTCTACTCTGACCCTGCAAATATTAGTGATGAGCGGGTTCGGTTCCTCGGAATGCGAATCGAACCCGCCCGAACTTCAGCTTTTTTCCACAGGTCCGAGCAGGCTCGGATCCTCCCGCCTTGCTCGGTTATCCAGAGCGTGCCCGAACGTCATCATCCCGCTGTCGGATTCTCGCGAGGCTCGGATTCTATCGCGAGACTCGGATTCTATATAAGGAGCCGCGCGTCGCCGCCATTTTCACACGTACATTGAGATTGATAGGGAGAGGACGTGGCTGGCGTCCTCTCCGTTTAGAATAGATAGAGAGTGAGACACTTGATTTAATGGAGCATTAGGAGTACTCAGAGAGTGCAGAGTTTTGCTGATAGTTATACTAGTGACCACCAGTGCAGTTTTATTTATTATTTAATATAATCCGTTCTCTGCCTGAAAAAAACGATACACAGTCACATACCATATCTGTGCTCAGCCTCAATGTGCTGCATCATCTATGTATATCTGACTGTGCTGAGTGCTCACTGCTCACACAGCTGAATTGTGGGGGAGACTGGAGAGCAGTTATAGCAGGAGTACATATTTAACAGTGCAAACTTTTGCTGCCAGAGTGCCACTGCCAGTGTGACTGATCAGTGACCAGTGACCACCAGTATATTTTGATTGTCTGCCTGAAAAAGTTAAACACTCTTGTGGTATTTTTTTTTTTATTCTATAAACGCATTCTGCTGACAGTGTCCAGCAGGTCCGTCATTATATAATATATACCTGTCCTGCAGTAGTGATATATATATATTTTTTATATCATTATCATCCAGTCTATACTAGCAGCAGACACAGTACGGTAGTCCACGGCTGTAGCTACCTCTGTGTCGGCAGTCGCTCGTCATCCATAAGTATACTGGTATCCATCCATCTCCATTGTTTACCTGAGGTGCCTTTTAGTTGTGCCTATTAAAATATGGAGAACAAAAATGTTGATGTTCCAAAAATAGGGAAAGATCAAGATCCACTTCCACCTCGTGCTGAAGCTGCTGCCACTAGTCATGGCCGAGACGATGAAATGCCATCAACGTCGTCTGCCAAGGCCGATGCCCAATGTCATAGTACAGAGCATGTAAAATCCATAACACCAAATATCAGTAAAAAAAGGACTCAAATAAAAAAAAAAAAATTGTCGGAGGAGAAGCGTAAACTTGCCAATATGCCATTTACCACACGGAGTGGCAAGGAACGGCTGACGCCCTGGCCTATGTTCATGGCTAGTGGTTCAGCTTCACATGAGGATGGAAGCATTCATCCTCTCGCTAGAAAAATGAAAAGACTTAAGCTGGCAAAAGCACAGCAAAGAACTGTGCGTTCTTCGAAATCCCAAATCCACAAGGAGAGTCCAATTGTGTCGGTTGCGATGCCTGACCTTCCCAACACTGGACGTGAAGAGCATGCGCCTTCCACCATTTGCACGCCCCCTGCAAGTGCTGGAAGGAGCACCCGCAGTCCAGTTCCTGATAGTCAGATTGAAGATGTCAGTGTTGAAGTACACCAGGATGAGGAGGATATGGGTGTTGCTGGCGCTGGGGAGGAAATTGACAATGCCAATAGTCCTGCAGGTCATGTCACTGGCAATTCTGACGAGTCCTCTCCTGCCTGGGATTCCTCCGATGCATCCAAGAGTGTAACGCCTACTGCTGCTGGCGCTGCTGTTGTTGCTGCTGGGAGTCGATGGTCATCCCAGAGGGGAAGTCGTAAGACCACTTTTACTACTTCCACCAAGCAATTGACTGTCCAACAGTCCTTTGCGAGGAAGATGAAATATCACAGCAGTCATCCTGCTGCAAAGCGGATGCTGTCGGTGGCCAGAAGAATTGCGGGACACTTTCGGCGTACAGGCACCACGTACAGAAGACTGGAGCAACACCAAAAACGCCTGAACCTGCCCTGCCATCATCTGAAGCAAGAAGTGGTAACGAGGTGGAATTCAACCCTCTATATGCTTCAGAGGTTGGAGGAGCAGCAAAAGGCCATTCAAGCCTATACAACTGAGCACGATATAGGAGGTGGAATGCACCTGTCTCAAGCGCAGTGGAGAATGATTTCAACGTTGTGCAAGGTTCTGCAACCTTTTGAACTTGCCACACGTGAAGTCAGTTCAGACACTGCCAGCCTGAGTCAGGTCATTCCCCTCATCAGGCTTTTGCAGAAGAAGCTGGAGACATTGAAGGAGGAGCTAACACAGAGCGATTCCGCTAGGCATGTGGGACTTGTGGATGGAGCCCTTAATTCGCTTAACAAGGATTCACGGGTGGTCAATCTGTTGAAATCAGAGCACTACATTTTGGCCACCGTGCTCGATCCTAGATTTAAAACCTACGTTGTATCTCTCTTTCCGGCAGACACAAGTCTGCAGGGGTTCAAAGAACTGCTGGTGAGAAAATTGTCAAGTCAAGCGGAATGCGACCTGTCAACATCTCCTCCTTCACATTCTCCCGCAACTGGGGGTGCGAGGAAAAGGCTCAGAATTCCGAGCCCACCCGCTGGCGGTGATGCAGGGCAGTCTGGAGCGACTGCTGATGCTGACATCTGGTCCGGACTGAAGGACCTGACAACGATGTCGTCTACTGTCACTGCATATGATTCTCTCACCATTGAAAGAATGGTGGAGGATTATATGAGTGACCGCATCCAAGTAGGCACGTCAGACAGTCCGTACTTATACTGGCAGGAAAAAGAGGCAATTTGGAGGCCCTTGCACAAACTGGCTTTAGTCTACCTAAGTTGCCCTCCCACAAGTGTGTACTCCGAAAGAGTGTTTAGTGCCGCCGCTCACCTTGTCAGCAATCGGCGTACGAGGTTACATCCAGAAAATGTGGAGAAGATGATGTTCATTAAAATGAATTATAATCAATTCCTCCGCGGAGACATTGACCAGCAGCAATTGCCTCCACAAAGTACACAGGGAGCTGAGATGGTGGATTCCAGTGGGGACGAATTGATAATCTGTGAGGAGGGGGATGTACACAGTGAAAGGGGTGATGAATCGGACGATGATGATGAGGTGGACATCTTGCCTCTGTAGAGCCAGTTTGTGCAAGGAGAGATTAATTGCTTCTTTTTTGGTGGGGGTCCAAACCAACCTGTCATTTCAGTCACAGTCGTGTGGCAGACCCTGTCACTGAAATGATGGGTTGGTTAAAGTGTGCATGTCCTGTTTATACAACATAAGGGTGGGTGGGAGGGCACAAGGACAATTCCATCTTGCACCTCTTTTTTCTTTCATTTTTCTTTGCGTCATGTGCTGTTTGGGGGGTGTTTTTTGGAAGGGCCATCCTGCGTGACACTGCAGTGCCACTCCTAGATGGGCCAGGTGTTTGTGTCGGCCACTTGGGTCGCTTATCTTTGTCACACAGCGACCTCATTGCGCCTCTTTTTTTCTTTGCGTCGTGTGCTGTTTGGGGAGTAGTTTTTTGAAGGGCCAGCCTGCGTGACACTGCAGTGCCACTCCTAGATGGGCCAGGTGTTTGTGTCGGCCACTAGGGTCACTTATCTTACTCACACAGCTACCTCATTGCGCCTCTTTTTTTCTTTGCGTCATGTGCTGTTTTGTGGGGTGTTTTTTGGAAGGGCCATCCTGCGTGACACTGAAGTGCCACTCCTAGATGGGCCAGGTGTTTGTGTCGGCCACTTGGGTCGCTTATCTTAGTCACACAGCTACCTCATTGCGCCTCTTTTTTTCTTTGCGTCATGTGCTGTTTATGGAGTAGTTTTTTGAAGGGCCAGCCTGCGTGACACTGCAGTGCCACTCCTAGATGGGCCAGGTGTTTGTGCCGGCAACTTGGGTCGCTTATCTTAGTCACACAGCTACCTCATTGCGCCTCTTTTTTTCTTTGAATCATGTGCTGTTTGGGGAGTAGTTTTTTGAAGGGCCAGCCTGCGTGACACTGCAGTGCCACTCCTAGATGGGCCAGGTGTTTGTGTCGGCCACTAGGGTCGCTTATCTTAGTCACACAGCTACCTCATTGCGCCTCTTTTTTTCTTTGCGTCATGTGCTGTTTGGGGGGTGTTTTTTGGAAGGGCCATCCTGCGTGACACTGCAGTGCCACTCCTAGATGGGCCAGGTGTTTGTGTCGGCCACTTGGGTCGCTTATCTTAGTCACACAGCTACCTCATTGCGCCTCTTTTTTTCTTTGCGTCATGTGCTGTTTGGGGAGTAGTTTTTTGAAGGGCCAGCCTGCGTGACACTGCAGTGCCACTCCTAGATGGGCCAGGTGTTTGTGTCGGCCACTAGGGTCGCTTATCTTACTCACACAGCTACCTCATTGCGCCTCTTTTTTTCTTTGCATCATGTGCTCTTTGGGGGGTAGTTTTTTGAAGGGCCAGCCTGCGTGACACTGCAGTGCCACTCCTAGATGGGCCAGGTGTTTGTGTCGGCCACTAGGGTCGCTTATCTTACTCACACAGCTACCTCATTGCGCTTCTTTTTTTCTTTGCGTCATGTGCTGTTTGGGGGGTGTTTTTTGGAAGGGCCATCCTGCGTGACACTGCAGTGCCACTCCTAGATGGGCCAGGTGTTTGTGTCGGCCACTTGGGTCGCTTATCTTAGTCACACAGCTACCTCATTGCGCCTCTTTTTTTCTTTGCGTCATGTGCTGTTTGGGGGGTGTTTTTTGGAAGGGACATCCTGCGTGACACTGCAGTGCCACTCCTAGATGGGCCAGGTGTTTGTGTCGGCCACTTGGGTCACTTCTCTTAGTCACACAGCTACCTCATTGCGCCTCTTTTTTTCTTTGTGTCATGTGCTGTTTGGGGGGTGTTTTTTGGAAGTGCCATCCTGCGTGACACTGCAGTGCCACTCCTAGATGGGCCCGGTGTTTGTGTCGGCCACTTGGGTCGCTTATCTTAGTCACACAGCTACCTCATTGCGCCTCTTTTTTTCTTTGTGTCATGTGCTGTTTGGGGGGGTTTTTTTGGAAGGGACATCCTGCGTGACACTGCAGTGCCACTCCTAGATGCGCCAGGTGTTTGTGTCGGCCACTTGGGCCGCTTCTCTTAGTCACACAGCTACCTCATTGCGCCTCTTTTTTTCTTTGCGTCATGTGCTGTTTGGGGGTGTTTTTTGGAAGGGCCATCCTGCGTGACACTGCAGTGCCACTCCTAGATGGGCCAGGTGTTTGTGTCGGCCACTAGGGTCGCTTATCTTACTCACACAGCTACCTCATTGCGCCTCTTTTTTTCTTTGCGTCATGTGCTGTTTGGGGGGTGTTTTTTGGAAGGGCCATCCTGCGTGACACTGCAGTGCCACTCCTAGATGGGCCAGGTGTTTGTGCCGGCCACTTGGGTCGCTTATCTTAGTCACACAGCTACCTCATTGCGCCTCTTTTTTTCTTTGCGTCATGTGCTGTTTGGGGGGTGTTTTTTGGAAGGGACATCCTGCGTGACATTGCAGTGCCACTCCTAGATGGGCCAGGTGTTTGTGTCGGCCACTTGGGTCGCTTCTCTTAGTCACACAGCTACCTCACTGCGCCTCTTTTTTTCTTTGCGTCATGTGCTGTTTGGGGGGTGTTTTTTGGAAGGGCCATCCTGCGTGACACTGCAGTGCCACTCCTAGATGGGCCAGGTGTTTGTGTCGGCCACTAGGGTCGCTTATCTTACTCACACAGCTACCTCATTGCGCCTCTTTTTTTCTTTGCGTCATGCGCTGTTTGGGGGGTGTTTTTTGGAAGGGCCATCCTGCGTGACACTGCAGTGCCACTCCTAGATGGGCCAGGTGTTTGTGTCGGCCACTTGGGTCGCTTATCTTAGTCACACAGCTACCACATTGCGCCTCTTTTTTTCTTTGCGTCATGTGCTGTTTGGGGGGTGTTTTTTGGAAGGGACATCCTGCGTGACACTGCAGTGCCACTCCTAGATGGGCCAGGTGTTTGTGTCGGCCACTTGGGTCGCTTAGCTTAGCCATCCAGCGACCTCGGTGCAAATTTTAGGACTAAAAATAATATTGTGAGGTGTGAGGTGTTCAGAATAGACTGAAAATGAGTAGAAATTATGGTTTTTGAGGTTAATAATACTTTGGGATCAAAATGACCCCCAAATTCTATGATTTAAGCTGTTTTTTAGGGTTTTTTGAAAAAAACACCCGAATCCAAAACACACCCGAATCCGACAAAAAAAATTCGGTGAGGTTTTGGCAAAACGCGTTTGAACCCAAAACACGGCCGCGGAACCGAACCCAAAACCAAAACACAAAACCCGAAAAATTTCCGGTGCTCATCACTAGCAAATATCTGGAAAACAAATGTGTCACTGAGAAGCATATTTAATGAAGTAACACTGACTTGCAGTTTGCCAACACTGTGTAATTTTCCATCTAACATCAGCAAATATTTGAGTTACTGTTACCTGTAGATACTGACGACAGTTTAACATTGAATTTATTTCTACAAACTTCACTGCTCTCTTATTCAGCCACCACTCCTCCTCCTACTCTCTATTTGCTACCACTATTTACCCCATCCACACTATGGCCAGGCTGACAACATCCCCCATTAATCCTTGTCTTCCTATTCCTTTTTTCTGTCCCCTGCTACCACCTCTATCCCTCTCTCCCAGTCTCCTACATCTCATGCTGTCTCCTCTCCTCTGTCTGCCTCCCTTCCCCTCCTCTTCTGTTTCCCCACTGCAATTCACTTCTGCCCCTTTACACCATTTATACCCCACCACTCAACCCTGCTCTCTCCCTCCATTGCCTGTCACCTCACCTCTCCTCCACCAGTATCATACTACACTCCCTCCCTGCCTCACTCCTGCAGTCTCCCTTCCTAGCCAAGGCCCCAGCACCATCAATACACCCTCTTTATCCCTTCCTTCCACATCAATCTTACCTCAGCGCTACAGCAACCCTGATAATCTCATTCATATCTCTCCCATAAACTCCTACCCCCTATCCTGTGCCCTCTGGAATGCCAGATCTGTTTGCAACAAACTGGCCCCCACTCACAACCTTTTCATTTCCAACTCCCTGCACCTCCTGGCCATTACTGAAACCTGGATTACTCCCTATGACACCGCTTCTCCTGCTTCTCTCTCTGCTGGGGGCCTCACATTCTCACACACACCCCGACCTGGGGGTCGTCATGGGGGTGGTGTTGGGATCCTTTTACCCTCAAGCTACACATACCAACTTATACCTCCAGAACCATCTCTTACATTCTCTACATATGAGGTCCATGCAATACGCCTCTACCAACCTACTAATCTTCGAGTTGCTGTCATTTACCGTCCACCTGGCATTTCCTCCAAATTCCTCGACAACTTTGCTTCCTGGCTACCTCACTTCCTCTCTTCTGACATTCACTCCATTATCCTAGGTGATTTCAACATCCCTATCGATAACCCCACAAAACCACCTGCCTCTAAACTCCTTAACCTCACCTCTTCACTTGGTCTCTCCCAGTGGACCACCTCACCCTCCCATGTGAACGGGAGCTCACTGGATCTGGTTTTCACTCACCGCTGTGATATTTCTGATTTCTCCAATTCCCCTTTTCCCCTCTCTGACCACCACTTTCTCTCATTCAACTTATCTATCTATGCTTCCCCATCTCTCCCTCCTAAGGCTACCATCACTAAGCGTAACATTGAGGCTATTGACACCTCATCCCTGTCCTCCCTGTTTGACTCACTTCTCTCTCCTCTTCTCTCTCTCACATGCCCTGAACCAGCCACATCTCTATACAATGCATCTCTTACTTCAGCCCTTGACTCTGTTGCTCCGCCAACCACTATTCACCCTCGCAGATCAACACCTCAACCCTGGCACACCAAATGCACCAGATATCTACAAAAATGCTCACGTACTGCGGAGCGACAGTGTAGGAAATCACGCTCTAAGGCAGACTTCCGCCATTTCACACTTATGCTCTCATCCTTCAGTGCTGCCCTTTCCCTCGCTAAACAATCATACTTCAAAATCCTCATCTCTGCCCAGTCTTCCAACCCCCGGTGCCTATTTGCCCCTGTTTACTCCCTTCTCTGCCCAACACCACCTCCTCTCCCTTCCTCATTGTCTGCTCTTGACTTTGCCACTTATTTCACATCCAAGATTTACTCCATACGTCAGGACATCACATCCCAACAGTCCAGCAACCAGCCACCACCCATCCTTTTCCACCCCTCCCCTACCCTCTTACCAACTCTGACATCTTTCTCCAATGTATCTGGCGAGAAAGTCATGGCCCTCATACATTCCACCACCCACAACCTCCCCACTCGACCCTATCCCCTCCCACCTCCTCCGCTACCTCTCTCCTTCTGCCTGTTCCCATCTTGCCCACCTTCTCAATCTCTCCCTGTCATCAGGCATTGTCCCCTCTGCCTTCAAGCATGCTCTTGTCTGCCCTATTCTTAAAAAACCTACCCTTGATCCTAACACTCTCTCCAACTATCAACCCATCTCTCTCCTCCCTTTGCCTCCAAACTTCTTGAACGTATTGTCTATAATCGCCTCACTGCCTTTCTTTCCTCTCACTCACTGCTTGACCCATTCCAGTCTGGTTTCCGCTCTCTCCACTCCACTGAAACTGCCCTCACAAAATTCTGCAATGACCTCCATGCCGCCAAATCTAAGGGCCACTACTTTCTGCTTATTCTTCTTGACCTCTCTGCTGCTTTTGACACTGTGGACCACCCTCTCCTTCTGCAAATCATTCACTCTCTTGGTCTACGCGATACTGCCCTCTCCTGGCTGTCCTCCTACCTCTCTGATCGTTCCTTCTCTGTCTCCTCTCATGATGCTACCTCGCCCCCACTTCCACTAACTGTTGTTGTCCCCCAAGGCCCTGTTCTTGGTCCTCTCCTTTTCTCTCTCTATATGTCCTCTTTAGGTGAACTCATTAGTACTTTTAACTTCCAATATCACCTCTATGCTGATGACACTCAAATCTACCTCTCCTCTCCCCTGATCTCTCCACGGCTCTCCTCGCTCTTACCTCTAACTGTCTTTCTGCTATCTCTTCCTGGATGTCCCAGCACTTTCTTAAACTCAACATGTCTAAGACTGAGCTGATCATCTTCCCACCCTCCCGCACAACCTCACCTCCCACAATCTCATTATCCATTGATGGCACGACTATCTACTCTAGCCCCCAAGTATGTTGTCTTGGTGTAATCCTTGACTCCTCCCTCTCCTTCAAACCACACATTCAGCACATCTCACAAACCTGTCATTTTCATCTCAAGAACATTTCCAGGATCAGACCCTTTCTCACCCAGGATGCCAATAAGATCATTATTCACTCACTGATTATTTCCAGACTGGACTGCTATAATCTCCTCCTAACTGGCCTCCCTGACAATTACCTCTCTCCACTTAAACCTATCCTCAATGCTTCTGCCCGGATCATCTTCCTCACCAACGCACTACGTCCACCTCCCCTCTCCTACAAGCCCTTCACTGGCTTCCATTCCCTTTCAGAATCCATTTCAAACTTTTCACGCTCACTTACAAAGCTCTCACCCACTCTTCTCCCATCTACATCTCTGACCTTATCTCCCTTTACTCTCCCACCTGTCCTCTTCCCTCTGCTAATGCACGCCGGCTATCCTGTCTTCTGATTACTTCCTCCCACTCCTATCTCCTAGATTTTTCACGTGCTGCTCCCTTCCTCTGGAATTCCCTACCTCTCGCCCTCAGACTCTTCACCTCTCTACAAAACTTCAAATGGGCTCTTAAGACCCATTTCTTTACCAAACCCAGCCAAATCTCATCTTAACCCTCTGTTCTATGCTCTCTATGTACCCCATCTGTGTCACCCCTGGCTGTCTACCCCTCCCCTTTGAATGTAAGTTCTCATGAGTAGGGCCCTCTTCCCTCATGTGCTTATCCTTTTCTTATTTTAATAATCCTCAACTGCCCAAATCACGCAGTTTTTTGGCCACCTGGAACTTATCTCTGTCATTTACTGGTGTAGTTATGCTTAGTTTCCCTGCACTTGTCCTATATTGTCTTCAATTGTAAGTCACTGTTTTCCTGTTTTGATTATGTGCATATGTACTCTGTAATTAGATGCTGCAGAACCCTTGTGGCGCCATATAAATAAAGGATAATAATAATAACATAGAGGCAGTGTGGGGTACAGGTGGAGGCACAAAGGGGTAGTTTTGGGTAAAGGTAGAGGCACAGAGAGGCAGTATGGGGTACAGGTAGATGCACAGAGAGGCAGTATGGGGTACAGGTAGAGACACACAAAGGCATTATGGGGTACAGGTAGATGCACAGAGAGGCAGTGTGGGTTACAAGTAGAGGAACAGAGAGGCAGTATGGGGTGCAATTAGAGGCACATGGAGGCAGTGTGGGGTACAGATGGAGGCACAATTGGGCAGTTTGGGGTAACTGGTAGAGGCACAGAGAGGCAGTATGGGGTACAGGTAGATGCACTGGGAGGCAGTGTGGGGTACAGGTAAAGTAACAGAGAGGCTGTATGGGGTGTAGTTAGAGGCACATGGAGACAGTGTGGGGTACAGGTGGAGGCACAAAGGGGCAGTATGGGGTACAGGTAGAGGCACAGAGAGGCAGTATGGGTTACAGGTAGTGACACAGAGAGGCAGTATGGGGTACAGGTAGAGACACAGAGAGGCAGTGTGGGGTACAGGTAAATGCACAGATAGGCAGTATGGGGTACAGGAAGGGGCACAGAGAGGCAGTATGGGGTATAGGTAGAGACACACAGAGGCAGTATGGGGTACAGGTAAATGCACAGATAGGCAGTATGGGGTACAGGAAGGGGCACAGAGAGGCAGTATGGGGTACAGGTAGAGGCACAGAAAGGCAGTGTGGGTTAAAGGTAGAGGAACAGAGAGGCAGTTCGGGGTGCAGTTAGAGACACATAGAGGCAGTGTGGGGTACAGGTAGAGGCACAGAGAGGCAGTATGGGATACAGTTTGATGTACAGAGAGGCAGTTTGGGGTACAAGTAGAGGTACAGAGAAGCAGTATGGGGTACAGGTAGAGACACACAGAGGCAGTATGGGGTACAGGTATTTGCACAGAGGGCAGTATGGGGTACAGGTAGAGACACACGGAGGCAGTAAGGGGTACAGGTGGAGGCACAAAGGGGCAGTTTGGGGTAAAGGTAGAGGCACAGAGATGCGTTATGGAGTACAGGAAGAGGCACAGAAAGGCAGTATGGGGTACAGGTAGAGGCACAGAGAGGCAGTGTGGGGTACAGGTAGAGGCACAGAGAGGCAGTATGGGGTACAAGTAGAGGCACAGAGAGGAAGTATTGGGGAAAAGGTAGAGGCACAGAGATGCGTTATGGAGTACAGGAAGAGGCACAGAGAGGCAGTATGGGGTTCAGGTAGAGGCACAGAGAGGCAGTGTGGGGTACAGGTAGAGGCACAGAGAGGCAGTGTGGGGTACAGGTTCCAGCTAAGCAACATTGCTCTCCCAGAGTGTGTAAATGCCAAATTGCATTCTCACAAATATTTAAAATGTCCACTCTAATATATTCTGCAGACGCCAGGCGCATCTTATTACCATATACGATAAAAGTGCGCTGTACATCGCAAAACACTGCATCCCATAAGAGAAAACAATACACCCACACATTTTCTGAGTTCCAAAGCTCATTGATGTATATATTTGTTATTAAAAGGATATGGATTCAATATATTACAATGTACAGTATACCTATAGTTACAACTCATACAGTAAACAGTTAATACATACAGTTACATACAGATACAGTAACATACAGTTACATAGAGTTACAGGCCAGCAATACAATACCATTCCCTCAATGCTTATGTCTCTCTCTCTCTATCTGTGTAAAATCATGCTGGGACTCCATCTTACTCTGAGACCAAAACAGGAACTGAACTCATGTGTGATCAGCAATGTGTTATCTAGTTTGGGGGAGGGAACTTACTTATTCATGATGAGTCACTAGTCTCTTTGTATATGCTAAACCGGTTCAGCCTTGGGGACGTCCAAAGGGGCTGGCCTAAGCTTCCTGTTCACTACCTGTTTCGAATATCTATTGTTCTAACAAAAGTGATTTTAGCTTACATACATTTAATCATAATTATTTGTTGCAATGTCCTACAACTTTATAACAAAACAATAAATACTCAGAGAAGCGCTACCAATGAACAGTCTGATAAATTTATTTATTAAAAATAATTAATATAGTTTCAATAAAATAATCCGCTTATCCTGGAATGTTCAACATACAATACACACCAAACATTCAATGATTCTAAATAATCACCTTTAAAAAGAACATAACCTCTTAATTCCCAATAAATGCTGCAGCAATTAAAATGTACTAGTACTTATAGGGTTAAGCTCCATGCATGGGCTAATTAATTCACATGGGTTCCTTAGATGCTGTTTAGAAAGTCCATCCACAGTGAAGTATTTATATGGTATTAATCAGCTTGTATATTGCAGTCTTAACCAGATCACGTAGACTTTCTATGGGTAGCTTAATTTGTGCAAATTTCCATATATGTGCAGTGATAATTTAGCCAAATCACTGATTGTGCAGTCTCATATAATGAAGCTTACCCACTTTTAAATGATGGAAATTTCCCTTTAGTGTTTTTTCTGTAGTGGGCGCCGGCTGCCCACACCGCTAAACAGCGGCACAGCAAGGTGTCGGTATCACTGTTGAAGACTGCGCTTCACGGGGACCACTTCAGAGCGCGGCTACCTGAGACCAGAAAGCCGTTCGCGGCTGATGAAGTCAGGAGCCGTTCGCTCGTGCATCCGTAGCAGGAACCGCTGAATGTGCTGTGGGTGTGCTGAATGTTGAACACCCAGGATACCGGGCAGGACGTCGGGCGGGATGCTTGACGCGTTTCTCAGCCTCTAATACCGGGGCTGTTTCTTCAGAAGTACCGCCTCCATGGTTTTGGGTATTTTTATACCCTGGAGCTCTCCAATTACTAAAACACATGCCTGGTGTTGTTCCACTAATTAAAACCCATATCAGGTGAATTGTACCACCAAACACTTGTTAATATTAAAACACATTTGTTTATAGGTAACTGAAACGGATTGGATTAATCTTTTTTTCCTTTCAGTAAGGACATATGTGGGGCTCCACAATTGGATATTAAAAATGTATATTTCTCTATAGAGAACACAAATAATTATAAACATATATAAAAACATATATAATATATAATATATAAATAATATAGTAATATTAATACAAATAATAATAATAGTAATAATAATGATAGGTGTCCTATAGCCATAAATTACCATGTTATTTTAATTTCTGTCAAAATAACAATTCTTAATAAAGCCATAATCTTATAATTATCATAACAAAATAAAATAAAATGAAAACATTAGAAAATATATATAAATACGTATAAAGATATCAAAATCAATACAATTTCTTTAAAACTATAAGGATGTAGAGACAGTAATTCTATATAAGGATAGACATATATTATTAGCAGCATAAATTTATTTATTGGATCATAGTCTATCCTCACAAATTCCAATCACAAAATATTGATGCTGCATGTTCCTTTAATATTTCTTCCCTTGAAATTTTAGATCCAAAGATGGTGATACAGTATACTGCTCCAGCAAATCATCTGCAACTGAAGCAGTACTCTGTAAAACCGCAGACCAAAATGAATGGGATCACATAAAAAACAACAATAAAGCTATACCCAGAAATAGGGAAAAAGAGGGAGAAAGAGGAAAGGAAAGAAAGGGAGGGGAGATTTATATATTATTGAGTTCTATTGTATCATTAAGACCTAATGGGGTCATGGTTCCAAGTTTGAATATCCAAAATGCTTCTTTACGACATAACTTTGAAAATCTATCCCCTCCTCTGACAGATGGAGGAATCTGTTCAATAGCTTGTACTTTTATATCTTTGAGAATCCCCTTAGGACATATTCTAAAATGACACGGTAGACTGTGTGTTCTATTCCCATTGATTAGAAATCTTCTATGTTCCAAAAACCGAACATTTAATGTTCTGGTGGTGCGGCCAACATATTGTAAGCCGCACCCACAAGAAATGACATAAATGACATAACTAGACTGACAGTTAAAAAAGGAACCTAACTCAAACGTTTCTTTATTGCTAAATGATGTGATGGTATTACACCTGTGTGCTGCATATTCACATGTGAGACACCTGGATTTCCCACACCTAAAAAACCCTTTTGGTTTTGGGGCTACATCTAACCAGTTATTTACAGCTGGATCCCTATTATGAACTCTTTTCAACATACTGGGGGCTAATTTCTGTTTGAGACTATCAGCTTTTCTAAAAACTACTTTCCTAGAATCCTGTAGATCATTCTTTAGATACTTATCAAGCTTCAATAAACTGTAATTTTTGTTTATAATACGTTTAATATCCATGGCTGATGAATTATATTTGGTTATAAAGGTGAGGGGGCATTTAGAGTTAGTGTCCCTTTGTTGTGTAAGATTTGCAGTCTTATTCTTTTTAGAGACTAACAGCTCTTCCCTATTCATGGCACTGACTTCTATGAGGGTTTTATCTAAAAGATCTTTCGGGTACCCCTGTTTCAAAAAAGATGTTATCATTTTGTCTATCTGTGTAGCAAAGTCAGTGTCATTAGAACAATTCCTGCGAACATGCATGAATTTGGCCTATTTCTGGGTATAGCTTTATTGTTGTTTTTTATGTGATCCCATTCATTTTGGTCTGCGGTTTTACAGAGTACTGCTTCAGTTGCAGATGATTTGCTGGAGCAGTATACTGTATCACCATCTTTGGATCTAAAATTTCAAGGGAAGAAATATTAAAGGAACATGCAGCATCAATATTTTGTGATTGGAATTTGTGAGGATAGACTATGATCCAATAAATAAATTTATGCTGCTAATAATATATGTCTATCGTTATATAGAATTACTGTCTCTACATCCTTATAGTTTTAAAGAAATTGTATTGATTTTGATATCTTTATACGTATTTATATATATTTTCTAATGTTTTCATTTTATTTTATTTTGTTATGATAATTATAAGATTATGGCTTTATTAAGAATTGTTATTTTGACAGAAATTAAAATAACATGGTAATTTATGGCTATAGGACACCTATCATTATTATTACTATTATTATTATTTGTATTAATATTACTATATTATTTATATATTATATATTATATATGTTTTTATATATGTTTATAATTATTTGTGTTCTCTATAGAGAAATATACATTTTTAATATCCAATTGTGGAGCCCCACATATGTCCTTACTGAAAGGAAAAAAAGATTAATCCAATCCGTTTCAGTTACCTATAAACAAATGTGTTTTAATATTAACAAGTGTTTGGTGGTACAATTCACCTGATATGGGTTTTAATTAGTGGAACAACACCAGGCATGTGTTTTAGTAATTGGAGAGCTCCAGGGTATAAAAATACCCAAAACCATGGAGGCGGTACTTCTGAAGAAACAGCCCCGGTATTAGAGGCTGAGAAACGCGTCAAGCATCCCGCCCGACGTCCTGCCCGGTATCCTGGGTGTTCAACATTCAGCACACCCACAGCACATTCAGCGGTTCCTGCTACGGATGCACGAGCGAACGGCTCCTGACTTCATCAGCCGCGAACGGCTTTCTGGTCTCAGGTAGCCGCGCTCTGAAGTGGTCCCCGTGAAGCGCAGTCTTCAACAGTGATACCGACACCTTGCTGTGCCGCTGTTTAGCGGTGTGGGCAGCCGGCGCCCACTACAGAAAAAACACTAAAGGGAAATTTCCATCATTTAAAAGTGGGTAAGCTTCATTATATGAGACTGCACAATCAGTGATTTGGCTAAATTATCACTGCACATATATGGAAATTTGCACAAATTAAGCTACCCATAGAAAGTCTACGTGATCTGGTTAAGACTGCAATATACAAGCTGATTAATACCATATAAATACTTCACTGTGGATGGACTTTCTAAATAGCATCTAAGGAACCCATGTGAATTAATTAGCCCATGCATGGAGCTTAACCCTATAAGTACTAGTACATTTTAATTGCTGCAGCATTTATTGGGAATTAAGAGGTTATGTTCTTTTTAAAGGTGATTATTTAGAATCATTGAATGTTTGGTGTGTAGTGTATGTTGAACATTCCAGGATAAGCGGATTATTTTATTGAAACTATATTAATTATTTTTAATAAATAAATTTATCAGACTGTTCATTGGTAGCGCTTCTCTGAGTATTTATTGTTTTGCATTTTTTGGTTGAGGATCAGCATCTCGCCCTTGAGAGGCTGCAGCCAGTGAACAGCTATAATATTTTAGGTGTCCTTTAGCCATATTTCCTAGCGCCCACACAACTTCTCTCTTTTTTGAACTTTATAACAAGTATCAAATGAATCTACACATTAATCTGGTTGCTTAAATACCAAATATGACAGGTGTATCTAGTTTCGTTCAAATAATACACATTCATGAGATTACTTCATTATATAATTTTAAGTCATCATGATGTCTGGCGCTTGATATTATTATAGTTATGTTCTGTATGAAATAAGTGTCGATTCCATCTCTGTGGCATGTCCGTGTAAATGTGTGTGTTACCATATATTGCTGTGCTCGCTGCACGTATTTGCAAGTATAGCGACTCATAATGTGTGTAGTTTGTATGTTCTTTTTATGTAATGTTTTTGACTTCGACAAGTGCAACTAAACTTATCATCCACTCACCGGTCATCTCACGACTCGACTACTGCAATGTTCTCCTCACTGGCCTCACTTGCTCCCATCTCGCTCCAATCTGTCCTGAACTCTGCAGCTATTCTTATCTTCCTCTCCCGCCGCACCACATCTGCCACTCCCCTTCAACAAAATCTACACTGGCTCCCATTCCCCTACAGAATCCTCTTCACACTCCTCACCCTCACATACAAGGCCATCTCTAATTCCACTGCTCCCTACATCTCCAACCTCCTCTCCCTTCATACTCCCTCCCGCCCCCTACAGTCTACCGATGACCGTCGCCTCTCCTCTGCCTTGGTCACTGCTTCCAATGCACAAGTTCAAGACTATGCCCGTGCTGCACCCCTTCAGTGGAACGCACTCCCCCACTCCATCAGACTCTCCCCGACCTTGCAAAGCTTCAAACGGGCACTAAAAACCCACCTATTCATCAAAGCGTACCCTTCCGATGCATAACAGAGTCCTGAGGCTGCTCCTCCAACCCCCTGCCTCTTGTTGTGAACATCTCTGCTTTGCTTGCATACTGCCATCAGGCTTCCTCCTGCTTGTTTGTACCTCATGTCATCTGTCTGTCGCCCCTCCCCACTAGATTGTTAGCTCTTCAGAGCAGGGCCCTCTTTCCTCTTGTTGTCTAAACCCTCTTCTCGACACATTTCACTCAGCAACCATCTTTACCTGCTTTTTCTCCTACTGGTGAAGGCTTATCTCTCTCTATAGCCGCCAGCCCCTAGTAGTACAATGATTACTCCCTCGCTACTTACATCTTAGCTGTATTATGTATGAAAATTGTGTTGCTCTGTGTTACCTGTACTCTATTTCTGTTATTTATATACTGTAATGCTAAGTTTTGTTTCCCTGTACTGTCCTTTGTATGGTGCTGCGAAACACTTGTGACGCCCTATAAATAAAATATAATAATAATAACAACAACAACAACAACAACAACAACAGGTAGAGGCACAGAGAGGCAGTATGGGGTACAGGTAGAGTCACAGAGAGGCAGTATGAGGTACAGGTAGAGGCACAGAGAGGCAGTATGGGGTAAAGGTAGAGGCACAGAGAGGCAGTATGAGATAAAGGTACAGGACAGAGCGGAAGTGTGGGGTACAGGTAGAGTCACAGGGAGGCAGTATGGGGTACATAGAGATACACAAAGAGGCAATGTATGGTACAGGTAGAGGCACAGAGAGGCAGTATGGGGTACAGGTAGAGGCATGGAGAGGCAGTATAAGGTACAGGTAGAGGCACGGAGAGGCAGTATGGGGTACAGGTAGATGCACAGAGAGGCAGTATGGGGTACAGGTAGAGGCACAGAGAGGCAGTATGGGGTACAGGTAGAGGAACAGAGAGGCAGTATGGGGTACAGGTAGATGCACAGAGAGGCAGTATGGTGTACAGGTAGAGGCACAGAGAGGCAATGTATGGTACAGGTAGAGGCACAGAGAGGCAGTATGGGGTACAGGTAAATGCACAGAGAGGCAGTGTGAGGTACAGGTAGAGGCATGGAGAGGCAGTATAAGGTACAGGTAGAGGCACGGAGAGGCAGTATATGTTACAGGTAGATGCACAGAGAGGAAGTGTGGGGTACAGGTAGATGCACAGAGAGGCAGTATGGGGTACAGTTAGAGGCACAGAGAGGCAGTATGGGGTACAGGCAGAGTCACAGGGAGGCAGTATGGGGTACAGGTAGAGGCACAGAGAGGAAGTGTGGGGTACAGGTAGAGGCACGGAGAGGCAGTATGAGTTACAGGTAGATGCACAGAGAGGAAGTGTGGGGTAAAGGTAGAGTCACAGGGAGGCAGTATGGGGTAAAGGTAGATGCACAGAGAGGCAGTGTGGGGTACAGGTCGATGCACAGAGAGGCAGTGTGGGGTACAGGTAAAGTAACAAAGAGGCAGTAAGGGCTGCAGTTAGAGGCACATGGAGGCTGTGTGGGGTACAGGTAGAGGCACAAAGGGGCAGTTTGGGGTAAAGGTAAAGGCGCAAAGAGGCAGTGTGAGGTACAGTGAGATGCACAGAGAGGCAGTATGGGGTACAGTGAGATGCACAGAGAGACATTATGGGGTACAGGTAGAGGCACAGAGAGGCAGTATGGGGTACAGGTAGAGGCACAGAGAGGCAGTATGGGGTACAGGTAGAGGCACAGAGAGACATTTAGGGGTACAGGTAGAGGCACAGAGAGGCAGTATGGGGTAGAGGCACATAGAGACCGTATGAGGTACAGGAAGAGGAACAGTGAGGCAGTATGGCGTACAGGTAGAGGCACAGAGATGCATTATGGAGTAACGGAAGAGGCACAGAAAGGAAGTATGGGGTAAAGGTAGAGGTACTGAGAGGCAGTAAGATACACAGTGAGATGCACAGAGAGGCAGTATGGGTTACAGGTAGAGGCAAAAAGAGGCAGTATGGGGTACAGGTAGAGGCACAGAGAGGCAGTATGGGGTACAGGTAGAGGCACAGAGAGACAGTATGGGTTACTGGTAGAGGCACAGAGAGGCAGTATGTGGTGCAGTTAGAGGCACATAGAGGCAGTGTGGGGTACAGGTGGAGGCACAGAGAGGCAGTATTGGGTACAGGCAGAGTCACAGGGAGGCAGTATGGGGTACAGGTAGAGGCACAGAGAGGCAGTATAAGGTACAGGTAGAGGCACAGAGAGGAAGTGTGGGGTTAAGGTAGAGTCACTGAGAGGCAGTATGGGGTACAGGTAGATGCACAGAGAGGAAGTGTGGGGTAAAGGTAGAGTCACAGGGAGGCAGTATAAGGTACAGGTAGAGGCACAGAGAGGCAGTAAGGGGTACAGGTAGATGCACAGAGAGGAAGTGTGGGGTAAAGGTAGAGTCACAGGGAGGCAGTATAAGGTACAGGTAGAGGCACAGAGAGGCAGTAAGGGGTACAGGTAGATGCACAGAGAGGAAGTGTGGGGTAAAGGTAGAGTCACAGGGAGGCAGTATGGGGTACAGGTAGATGCACAGAGAGGCAGTATGGGGTACAGGTAGAGACACAGAGAGGCAGTATGGGGTACAGGTAAAGTAACAAGGAGGCAGTAAGGGGTGCAGTTAGAGGCACATGGAGGCAGTGTTGGGTACAGGTAGAGGCACAAAGGGGCAGTTTGGGGTAAAGGTAAAGGCGCAGAGAGGCAGTATGGGGTACAGTGAGATGCACAGAGAGACATTATGGGGTACAGGTAGAGGCACAGAGAGGCAGTATGGGTTACAGTTAGAGGCACAGAGAGGCAGTATGGGGTACAGGTAGAGGCACAGAGAGACAGTAAGGGGTTCAGGTAGAGGCACAGAGAGGAAGTATGGGGTACAGGTAGAGGCACAGAGAGGAAGTGTGGGGTACAGGCAGAGTCACAGGGAGGCAGTATGTGGTAGAGGTAGAGGCACGGAGAGGCAGTATGAGTTACAGGTAGATGCACAGAGAGGAAGTGTGGGGTAAAGGTAGAGTCACAGGGAGGCAGTATGGGGTAAAGGTAGATGCACAGAGAGGCAGTGTGGGGTACAGGTCGATGCACAGAGAGGCAGTGTGGGGTACAGGTAAAGTAACAAAGAGGCAGTAAGGGGTGCAGTTAGAGGCACATGGAGGCAGTGTTGGGTACAGGTAGAGGCACAAAGGGGCAGTTTGGGGTTATGGTAAAGGCGCAGAGAGGCAGTATGGGGTACAGTGAGATGCACAGAGAGACATTATGGGGTACAGGTAGAGGCACAGAGAGGCAGTATGGGTTACAGGTAGAGGCACAGAGAGGCAGTATGGGGTACAGGTAGAGGCACAGAGAGACAGTAAGGGGTACAGGTAGAGGCACAGAGAGGCAGTATGGGGTACAGGTAGAGGCACATAGAGACCGTATGAGGTACAGGTAGAGGAACAGTGAGGCAGTATGGCGTACAGGTAGAGGCACAGAGATGCATTATGGAGTACAGGAAGAGGCACAGAAAGGAAGTATGGGGTAAAGGTAGAGGTACTGAGAGGCAGTAAGATACACAGTGAGATGCACAGAGAGGCAGTATGGGTTACAGGTAGAGGCAAAAAGAGGCAGTATGGGGTACAGGTAGAGGCACAGAGAGGCAGTATGGGGTACAGGTAGAGGCACAGAGAGACAGTATGGGTTACAGGTAGAGGCACAGAGAGGCAGTATGGGGTACAGGTAGAGGCACAGAGAGACAGTATGGGTTACAAGTAGAGGCACAGTGAGGAAGTATGGGGTACAGGTAGAGGCACACAGAGGCAGTATGGGGTACAGGTAGAGGCACAGAGATGCATTATGGAGTACAGGAAGAGGCACAGAAAGGAAGGATGGGGTACAGGTAGAGGCACAGAGAGGCAGTATGGGGTACAGGTAGAGTCACAGAGAGACAGTCTGGGGTACACATAGAGGCACAGAGAGGAAGTATGGGGTATAGGTAGATGCATAGAGAGGCAGTATGGGGTACAGGTAGAGGCACAGAGAGGCAGTATGGGGTACAGATATAGGCACATAGAGACAGTATGGGGTACAGGTAGAGGCACAGAGATACAGTATGGGGTACAGGTAGAGGCACAGAGAGACAGTATGGGGTACAGGTAGAGGCACGGAGAGGCAGTATGGGGTACAGGTATAGGCACATAGAGGCAGTATGGGGTACAGGTAGAGGCACAGAGAGTCAGTATGGAGTATAGGAAGAGGCACAGAAAGGAAGTATGGGGAACAGGTAGAGGCACAGAGAGGCAGTATGGGTTACAAGTAGATGCACTGAGAGGCAGTATGGAGTACAGGTAGAGGCACAGAGAGGCAGTATAGAGTACAGGTAGAGGCACAGAGATGTGTTATGGAGTACAGGAAGAGGCACAGAAAGGAAGTATGGGGTAAAGGTAGAGGCACTGAGAGACAGTATGGGGTACAGGTAGAGGCAAAGAAAGGCAGTATGGGTTACAAGTAGAGGCAAAAAGAGGCAGTATGGGGTACAGGTAGAGGCACAGAGAGGCAGTATGGGGTACAGGTAGAGGCACAGAGAGACAGTATGGGTTACAGGTAGAGGCACAGAGAGACAGTATGGGTTACAAGTAGAGGCACAGAGAGGAAGTATGGGGTACAGGTAGAGGCACAGAGAGACAGTATGGGTTACAAGTAGAGGCACAGAGAGGAAGTATGGGGTACAGGTAGAGGCACACAGAGGCAGTATGGGGTACAGGTAGAGGCTCAGAGATGCATTATGGAGTACAGGAAGAGGCACAGAAAGGAAGGATGGGGTACAGGTAGAGGCACAGAGAGGCAGTATGGGGTACAGGTAGAGTCACAGAGAGACAGTCTGGAGTACAGGTAGAGTCACAGAGAGACAGTATGGGGTACACATAGAGGCATAGAGAGGAAGTATGGGGTACAGGTAAAGTAACAAAGATGCAGTAAGGGGTGCAGTTAGAGGCACATGGAGGCAGTGTTGGGTACAGGTAGAGGCACAAAGGGGCAGTTTGGGGTAAAGGTAAAGGCGCAGAGAGGCAGTGTGGGTTACAAGTAGAGGCACAAAGAGGCAGTATGGGGTACAGTGAGATGCACAGAGAGACATTATGGGGTACAGGTAGAGACACAGAGAGATAGTATGGGGTACAGGTAGAGGCACAGAGAGGCAGTATGGGGTACAGTGAGATGCACAGAGAGACATTATGGGGTACAGGTAGAGGCACAGAGAGGCAGTATGGGTTACAGTTAGAGGCACAGAGAGGCAGTATGGGGTACAGGTAGAGGCACAGAGAGACAGTAAGGGGTTCAGGTAGAGGCACAGAGAGGAAGTATGGGGTACAGGCAGAGGCACAGAGAGGAAGTATGGGGTACAGGTATAGGAACAGAGAGGCAGTATGGGGTACAGGTAGATGCACAGAGAGGAAGTGTGGAGTACAGGCAGAGTCACAGGGAGGCAGTATGTGGTAGAGGTAGAGGCACGGAGAGGCAGTATGAGTTACAGGTAGATGCACAGAAAGGAAGTGTGGGGTAAAGGTAGAGTCACAGGGAGGCAGTATGGGGTAAAGGTAGATGCACAGAGAGGCAGTGTGGGGTACAGGTCGATGCACAGAGAGGCAGTGTGGGGTACAGGTAAAGTAACAAAGAGGCAGTAAGGGGTGCAGTTAGAGGCACATGGAGGCAGTGTTGGGTACAGGTAGAGGCACAAAGGGGCAGTTTGGGGTAAAGGTAAAGGCGCAGAGAGGCAGTATGGGGTACAGTGAGATGCACAGAGAGACATTATGGGGTAAAGGTAGAGGCACAGAGAGACAGTATGGGTTACAAGTAGAGGCACAGAGAGGAAGTATGGGGTACAGGTAGAGGCACACAGAGGCAGTATGGGGTACAGGTAGAGGCACAGAGATGCATTATGGAGTACAGGAAGAGGCACAGAAAGGAAGGATGGGGTACAGGTAGAGGCACAGAGAGGCAGTGTGGGGTACAGGTAGAGTCACAGAGAGACAGTCTGGAGTACAGGTAGAGTCACAGAGAGACAGTATGGGGTACACATAGAGGCATAGAGAGGAAGTATGGGGTATAGGTAGAGGCATAGAGAAGCAGTATGGGGTACAGGTAGAGGCACAGAGAGGCAGTATGGGGTACAGGTATAGGCACATAGAGACAGTATGGGGTACAGGTAGAGGCACATAGAGGCAGTATGGGGTACAGGTAGAGGCACAGAGATACAGTATGGGGTACAGGTAGAGGCACAGAGAGACAGTATGGGGTACAGGTAGAGGCACAGAGAGGCAGTATGGGGTACAGGTAGAGGCACATAGAGGCAGTATGGGGTACAGGTAGAGGCACAGAGATACAGTATGGGGTACAGGTAGAGGCACAGAGAGACAGTATGGGGTACAGGTAGAGGCACAGAGAGGTAGTATGAGGTACAGGAAGAGTCACAGAAAGGAAGTATGGGGTAAAGGTATAGGCACAGAGAGGCAGTATGGGGTACAGGTAGAGGCACAGAGAGGCAGTATGGGGTACAGGTAGAGGCACATAGAGGCAGTATGGGGTACAGGTAGAGGCACAGAGAGTCAGTATGAAGTATAGGAAGAGGCACAGAAAGGAAGTATGGGGAACAGGTAGAGGCACAGAGAGGCAGTATGGGTTACAAGTAGAGGCACAGTGAGGAAGTATGGGGTACAGGTAGAGGCACACAGAGGCAGTATGGGGTACAGGTAGAGGCACAGAGATGCATTATGGAGTACAGGAAGAGGCACAGAAAGGAAGGATGGGGTACAGGTAGAGGCACAGAGAGGCAGTATGGGGTACAGGTAGAGTCACAGAGAGACAGTCTGGGGTACACATAGAGGCACAGAGAGGAAGTATGGGGTATAGGTAGAGGCATAGAGAGGCAGTATGGGGTACAGGTAGAGGCACAGAGAGGCAGTATGGGGTACAGGTATAGGCACATAGAGACAGTATGGGGTACAGGTAGAGGCACGGAGAGGCAGTATGGGGTACAGGTAGAGGCACAGAGATACAGTATGGGGTACAGGTAGAGGCACAGAGAGACAGTATGGGGTACAGGTAGAGGCACAGAGAGGCAGTATGGGGTACAGGTAGAGGCACATAGAGGCAGTATGGGGTACAGGTAGAGGCACAGAGAGTCAGTATGGAGTATAGGAAGAGGCACAGAAAGGAAGTATGGGGAACAGGTAGAGGCAAAAAGAGGCAGTATGGGGTACAGGTAGAGGCACAGAGAGGCAGTATGGGGTACAGGTAGAGGCACAGAGAGACAGTATGGGTTACAGGTAGAGGCACAGACAGGCAGTATGGGGTACAGGTAGAGGCACAGAGAGACAGTATGGGTTACAAGTAGAGGCACAGAGAGGAAGTATGGGGTACAGGTAGAGGCACACAGAGGCAGTATGGGGTACAGGTAGAGGCACAGAGATGCATTATGGAGTACAGGAAGAGGCACAGAAAGGAAGGATGGGGTACAGGTAGAGGCACAGAGAGGCAGTATGGGGTACAGGTAGAGTCACAGAGAGACAGTCTGGAGTACAGGTAGAGTCACAGAGAGACAGTATGGGGTACACATAGAGGCATAGAGAGGAAGTATGGGGTATAGGTAGAGGCATAGAGAGGCAGTATGGGGTACAGGTATAGGCACATAGAGACAGAATGTGGTACAGGTAGAGGCACATAGAGGCAGTATGGGGTACAGGTAGAGGCACAGAGATACAGTATGGGGTACAGGTAGAGGCACAAAGAGACAGTATGGGGTACAGGTAGAGGCACAGAGAGGCAGTATGGGGTACAGGTAGAGGCACATAGAGGCAGTATGGGGTACAGGTAGAGACTCAGAGATACAGTATGGGGTACAGGTAGAGGCACAGAGAGACAGTATGGGGTACAGGTAGAGGCACAGAGAGGTAGTATGAGGTACAGGAAGAGTCACAGAAAGGAAGTATGGGGTAAAGGTATAGGCACAGAGAGGCAGTATGGGGTACAGGTAGAGGCACAGAGAGGCAGTATGGGGTACAGGTAGAGGCACATAGAGGCAGTATGGGGTACAGGTAGAGGCACAGAGAGTCAGTATGAAGTATAGAAAGAGGCACAGAAAGGAAGTATGGGGAACAGGTAGAGGCACAGAGAGGCAGTATGGGTTACAAGTAGAGGCACAGTGAGGAAGTATGGGGTACAGGTAGAGGCACACAGAGGCAGTATGGGGTACAGGTAGAGGCACAGAGATGCATTATGGAGTACAGGAAGAGGCACAGAAAGGAAGGATGGGGTACAGGTAGAGGCACAGAGAGGCAGTATGGGGTACAGGTAGAGTCACAGAGAGACAGTCTGGGGTACACATAGAGGCACAGAGAGGAAGTATGGGGTATAGGTAGAGGCATAGAGAGGCAGTATGGGGTACAGGTAGAGGCACAGAGAGGCAGTATGGGGTACAAGTATAGGCACATAGAGACAGTATGGGGTACAGGTAGAGGCACAGAGAGGCAGTATGGGGTACAGGTAGAGGCACAGAGATACAGTATGGGGTACAGGTAGAGGCACAGAGATACAGTATGGGGTACAGGTAGAGGCACAGAGAGGCAGTATGGGGTACAGGTAGAGGCACAGAGAGGCAGTATGGGGTACAGGTAGAGGCACATAGAGGCAGTATGGGGTACAGGTAGAGGCACAGAGAGTCAGTATGGAGTATAGGAAGAGGCACAGAAAGGAAGTATGGGGAACAGGTAGAGGCAAAAAGAGGCAGTATGGGGTACAGGTAGAGGCACAGAGAGGCAGTATGGGGTACAGGTAGAGGCACAGAGAGACAGTATGGGTTACAGGTAGAGGCACAGACAGGCAGTATGGGGTACAGGTAGAGGCACAGAGAGACAGTATGGGTTACAAGTAGAGGCACAGAGAGGAAGTATGGGGTACAGGTAGAGGCACACAGAGGCAGTATGGGGTACAGGTAGAGGCACAGAGATGCATTATGGAGTACAGGAAGAGGCACAGAAAGGAAGGATGGGGTACAGGTAGAGGCACAGAGAGGCAGTATGGGGTACAGGTAGAGTCACAGAGAGACAGTCTGGAGTACAGGTAGAGTCACAGAGAGACAGTATGGGGTACACATAGAGGCATAGAGAGGAAGTATGGGGTATAGGTAGAGGCATAGAGAGGCAGTATGGGGTACAGGTAGAGGCACAGAGAGGCAGTATGGGGTACAGGTATAGGCACATAGAGACAGTATGGGGTACAGGTAGAGGCACAGAAAGGAAGTATGGGGTAAAGGTATAGGCACAGAGAGGCAGTATGACGTACAGGTAGAGGCACATAGAGGCAGTATGGGGTACAGGTAGAGGCACAGAGAGTCAGTATGAAGTATAGGAAGAGGCACAGAAAGGAAGTATGGGGAACAGGTAGAGGCACAGAGAGGCAGTATGGGTTACAAGTAGATGCACTTAGAGGCAGTATGGAGTACAGGTAGAGGCACAGAGAGGCAGCATAGAGTACAGGTAGAGGCACAGAGATGTGTTATGGAGTACAGGAAGAGGCACAGAAAGGAAGTATGGGGTAAAGGTAGAGGCACTGAGAGACAGTATGGGGTACAGGTAGAGGCAAAGAAAGGCAGTATGGGGTACAGGTAGGGGCACAGAGAGGCAGTATGGGGTACTGGTAGAGACACACAGAGGCAGTATGGGGTCCAGGTAGAGGCACATAGAGGTAGTGTGGGGTACAGCCAGAGGCACAGAGTGGCAATGTGGGGTAAAGGCAGAGTCACAGAGAGGCAGTATGGGAAACAGGTAGAGGCACAGAGAGATAGTATGGGGTACAGCAAGAGGCACAGAGAGGCAGTAAAGGGTACAGGTAGAGGCAGTATAGAGTACAGGTAGAGGCACAGAGATGTGTTATGGAGTACAGGAAGAGGCACAGAAAGGAAGTATGGGGTAAAGGTAGAGGCACTGAGAGACAGTATGGGGTACAGGTAGAGGCAAAGAAAGGCAGTATGGGGTACAGGTAGGGGCACAGAGAGGCAGTATGGGGTACTGGTAGAGACACACAGAGGCAGAATGGGGTCCAGGTAGAGGCACATAGAGGCAGTGTGTGGTACAGTCGGAGGCACAGAGTGGCAATGTGGGGTAAAGGCAGAGTCACAGAGAGGCAGTATGGGGAACTGGTAGAGGCACAGAGAGATAGAATGGGGTACAGCAAGAGGCACAGAGAGGCAGTATGGGGTACAGGTAGAGGCACATAGAGGCAGTATGGGGTACAGGTAGAGGCACAGAGAGGCAGTATGGAGTACAGCAAGAGGCACAGAGAGGCAGTATGGGGTACAGGTAGAGGCACAGAGATGCGTTATGGATTACAGGAAGAGGCACAGAAAGGAAGAATGGGGTAAAGGTAGAGTCACTGAGAGGCAGTATGAAGTACAGGTAGAGGCACATAGAGGCAGTATGGGGTACAGGTAGAGGCTCAGACAGGCAGTATGGGGTACAGGTAGAGGCACAGAGAGGCAGTATGGAGTACAACAAGAGGCACAGAGAGGCAGTATGGGGTAAAGGTAGAGGCACTGAGAGTCAGTATGGGATAAAGTGAGAGGCACAGAGAGACAGTATGGGGTACAGGTAGATGCACAGAGAGGCAGTATGCGGTACAGGTAGAGGCACAGAGATGCGTTATGGAGTACAGGAAGAGGCACAGAAAGGAAGTATGGGGTAAAGGTAGAGGCGCTGATAGTCAGTAAAGGATACAGTGAGATGCACAGAGAGGCAGTATGGGGTACAGGTAGAGGCACAGAGAGGCAGTATGGGGTACAGGTAGAGGCACAGAGAGGCAGTATGGGGTACAGGTAGAGTTACAGAGAGACAGTATGGGGTGCAGGTAGAGTCACAGAGAGACAGTATGGGGTACAGGTAGAGGCACAGAGAGGCAGAATAGGGTACAGGTAGAGGCACAGAGAGACAGTATGGGGTAAAGGTAGAGGCACAGAGAGCCAGTATGGGGTACAGGTAGAGGCACAGAGAGACAGTATGGGGTAAAGGTAGAGGCACAGAGAGACAGTATGGGGTACAGGTAGAGGCAAAGAAAGGCAGTATGGGGTACAGGTAGGGGCACAGAGAGGCAGTATGGGGTACTGGTAGAGACACACAGAGGCAGTATGGGGTCCAGGTAGAGGCACATAGAGGCAGTGTGGGGTACAGCCAGAGGCACAGAGTGGCAATGTGGGGTAAAGGCAGAGTCACAGAGAGGCAGTATGGGGAACAGGTAGAGGCACAGAGAGATAGTATGGGGTACAGCAAGAGGCACAGAGAGGCAGTAAAGGGTACAGGTAGAGGCAGTATAGAGTACAGGTAGAGGCACAGAGATGTGTTATGGAGTACAGGAAGAGGCACAGAAAGGAAGTATGGGGTAAAGGTAGAGGCACTGAGAGACAGTATGGGGTACAGGTAGAGGCAAAGAAAGGCAGTATGGGGTACAGGTAGGGGCACAGAGAGGCAGTATGGGGTACTGGTAGAGACACACAGAGGCAGAATGGGGTCCAGGTAGAGGCAAATAGAGGCAGTGTGTGGTACAGTCGGAGGCACAGAGTGGCAATGTGGGGTAAAGGCAGAGTCACAGAGAGGCAGTATGGGGAACAGGTAGAGGCACAGAGAGATAGAATGGGGTACAGCAAGAGGCACAGAGAGGCAGTATGGGGTACAGGTAGAGGCACATAGAGGCAGTATGGGGTACAGGTAGAGGCACAGAGAGGCAGTATGGAGTACAGCAAGAGGCACAGAGAGGCAGTATGGGGTACAGGTAGAGGCACAGAGATGCGTTATGGATTACAGGAAGAGGCACAGAAAGGAAGAATGGGGTAAAGGTAGAGTCACTGAGAGGCAGTATGAAGTACAGGTAGAGGCACATAGAGGCAGTATGGGGTACAGGTAGAGGCTCAGACAGGCAGTATGGGGTACAGGTAGAGGCACAGAGAGGCAGTATGGAGTACAGCAAGAGGCACAGAGAGGCAGTATGGGGTAAAGGTAGAGGCACTGAGAGTCAGTATGGGATAAAGTGAGAGCCACAGAGAGACAGTATGGGGTACAGGTAGATGCACAGAGAGGCAGTATGCGGTACAGGTAGAGGCACAGGGATGCGTTATGGAGTACAGGAAGAGGCACAGAAAGGAAGTATGGGGTAAAGGTAGAGGCGCTGATAGTCAGTAAGGGATACAGTGAGATGCACAGAGAGGCAGTATGGGGTACAGGTAGAGGCACAGAGAGGCAGTATGGGGTACAGGTAGAGGCACAGAGAGGCAGTATGGGGTACAGGTAGAGGCACAGAGAGGTAGTATGAGGTACAGGAAGAGTCACAGAAAGGAAGTATGGGGTAAAGGTATAGGCACAGAGAGGCAGTATGGGGTACAGGTAGAGGCACAGAGAGGCAGTATGGGGTACAGGTAGAGGCACATAGAGGCAGTATGGGGTACAGGTAGAGGCACAGAGAGTCAGTATGAAGTATAGGAAGAGGCACAGAAAGGAAGTATGGGGAACAGGTAGAGGCACAGAGAGGCAGTATGGGTTACAAGTAGAGGCACAGTGAGGAAGTATGGGGTACAGGTAGAGGCACACAGAGGCAGTATGGGGTACAGGTAGAGGCACAGAGATGCATTATGGAGTACAGGAAGAGGCACAGAAAGGAAGGATGGGGTACAGGTAGAGGCACAGAGAGGCAGTATGGGGTACAGGTAGAGTCACAGAGAGACAGTCTGGGGTACACATAGAGGCACAGAGAGGAAGTATGGGGTATAGGTAGAGGCATAGAGAGGCAGTATGGGGTACAGGTAGAGGCACAGAGAGGCAGTATGGGGTACAAGTATAGGCACATAGAGACAGTATGGGGTACAGGTAGAGGCACAGAGAGGCAGTATGGGGTACAGGTAGAGGCACAGAGATACAGTATGGGGTACAGGTAGAGGCACAGAGATACAGTATGGGGTACAGGTAGAGGCACAGAGAGGCAGTATGGGGTACAGGTAGAGGCACAGAGAGGCAGTATGGGGTACAGGTAGAGGCACATAGAGGCAGTATGGGGTACAGGTAGAGGCACAGAGAGTCAGTATGGAGTATAGGAAGAGGCACAGAAAGGAAGTATGGGGAACAGGTAGAGGCAAAAAGAGGCAGTATGGGGTACAGGTAGAGGCACAGAGAGGCAGTATGGGGTACAGGTAGAGGCACAGAGAGACAGTATGGGTTACAGGTAGAGGCACAGACAGGCAGTATGGGGTACAGGTAGAGGCACAGAGAGACAGTATGGGTTACAAGTAGAGGCACAGAGAGGAAGTATGGGGTACAGGTAGAGGCACACAGAGGCAGTATGGGGTACAGGTAGAGGCACAGAGATGCATTATGGAGTACAGGAAGAGGCACAGAAAGGAAGGATGGGGTACAGGTAGAGGCACAGAGAGGCAGTATGGGGTACAGGTAGAGTCACAGAGAGACAGTCTGGAGTACAGGTAGAGTCACAGAGAGACAGTATGGGGTACACATAGAGGCATAGAGAGGAAGTATGGGGTATAGGTAGAGGCATAGAGAGGCAGTATGGGGTACAGGTAGAGGCACAGAGAGGCAGTATGGGGTACAGGTATAGGCACATAGAGACAGTATGGGGTACAGGTAGAGGCACAGAAAGGAAGTATGGGGTAAAGGTATAGGCACAGAGAGGCAGTATGACGTACAGGTAGAGGCACATAGAGGCAGTATGGGGTACAGGTAGAGGCACAGAGAGTCAGTATGAAGTATAGGAAGAGGCACAGAAAGGAAGTATGGGGAACAGGTAGAGGCACAGAGAGGCAGTATGGGTTACAAGTAGATGCACTTAGAGGCAGTATGGAGTACAGGTAGAGGCACAGAGAGGCAGCATAGAGTACAGGTAGAGGCACAGAGATGTGTTATGGAGTACAGGAAGAGGCACAGAAAGGAAGTATGGGGTAAAGGTAGAGGCACTGAGAGACAGTATGGGGTACAGGTAGAGGCAAAGAAAGGCAGTATGGGGTACAGGTAGGGGCACAGAGAGGCAGTATGGGGTACTGGTAGAGACACACAGAGGCAGTATGGGGTCCAGGTAGAGGCACATAGAGGTAGTGTGGGGTACAGCCAGAGGCACAGAGTGGCAATGTGGGGTAAAGGCAGAGTCACAGAGAGGCAGTATGGGAAACAGGTAGAGGCACAGAGAGATAGTATGGGGTACAGCAAGAGGCACAGAGAGGCAGTAAAGGGTACAGGTAGAGGCAGTATAGAGTACAGGTAGAGGCACAGAGATGTGTTATGGAGTACAGGAAGAGGCACAGAAAGGAAGTATGGGGTAAAGGTAGAGGCACTGAGAGACAGTATGGGGTACAGGTAGAGGCAAAGAAAGGCAGTATGGGGTACAGGTAGGGGCACAGAGAGGCAGTATGGGGTACTGGTAGAGACACACAGAGGCAGAATGGGGTCCAGGTAGAGGCACATAGAGGCAGTGTGTGGTACAGTCGGAGGCACAGAGTGGCAATGTGGGGTAAAGGCAGAGTCACAGAGAGGCAGTATGGGGAACTGGTAGAGGCACAGAGAGATAGAATGGGGTACAGCAAGAGGCACAGAGAGGCAGTATGGGGTACAGGTAGAGGCACATAGAGGCAGTATGGGGTACAGGTAGAGGCACAGAGAGGCAGTATGGAGTACAGCAAGAGGCACAGAGAGGCAGTATGGGGTACAGGTAGAGGCACAGAGATGCGTTATGGATTACAGGAAGAGGCACAGAAAGGAAGAATGGGGTAAAGGTAGAGTCACTGAGAGGCAGTATGAAGTACAGGTAGAGGCACATAGAGGCAGTATGGGGTACAGGTAGAGGCTCAGACAGGCAGTATGGGGTACAGGTAGAGGCACAGAGAGGCAGTATGGAGTACAACAAGAGGCACAGAGAGGCAGTATGGGGTAAAGGTAGAGGCACTGAGAGTCAGTATGGGATAAAGTGAGAGGCACAGAGAGACAGTATGGGGTACAGGTAGATGCACAGAGAGGCAGTATGCGGTACAGGTAGAGGCACAGAGATGCGTTATGGAGTACAGGAAGAGGCACAGAAAGGAAGTATGGGGTAAAGGTAGAGGCGCTGATAGTCAGTAAGGGATACAGTGAGATGCACAGAGAGGCAGTATGGGGTACAGGTAGAGGCACAGAGAGGCAGTATGGGGTACAGGTAGAGGCACAGAGAGGCAGTATGGGGTACAGGTAGAGTTACAGAGAGACAGTATGGGGTGCAGGTAGAGTCACAGAGAGACAGTATGGGGTACAGGTAGAGGCACAGAGAGGCAGAATAGGGTACAGGTAGAGGCACAGAGAGACAGTATGGGGTAAAGGTAGAGGCACAGAGAGCCAGTATGGGGTACAGGTAGAGGCACAGAGAGACAGTATGGGGTAAAGGTAGAGGCACAGAGAGACAGTATGGGGTACAGGTAGAGGCAAAGAAAGGCAGTATGGGGTACAGGTAGGGGCACAGAGAGGCAGTATGGGGTACTGGTAGAGACACACAGAGGCAGTATGGGGTCCAGGTAGAGGCACATAGAGGCAGTGTGGGGTACAGCCAGAGGCACAGAGTGGCAATGTGGGGTAAAGGCAGAGTCACAGAGAGGCAGTATGGGGAACAGGTAGAGGCACAGAGAGATAGTATGGGGTACAGCAAGAGGCACAGAGAGGCAGTAAAGGGTACAGGTAGAGGCAGTATAGAGTACAGGTAGAGGCACAGAGATGTGTTATGGAGTACAGGAAGAGGCACAGAAAGGAAGTATGGGGTAAAGGTAGAGGCACTGAGAGACAGTATGGGGTACAGGTAGAGGCAAAGAAAGGCAGTATGGGGTACAGGTAGGGGCACAGAGAGGCAGTATGGGGTACTGGTAGAGACACACAGAGGCAGAATGGGGTCCAGGTAGAGGCAAATAGAGGCAGTGTGTGGTACAGTCGGAGGCACAGAGTGGCAATGTGGGGTAAAGGCAGAGTCACAGAGAGGCAGTATGGGGAACAGGTAGAGGCACAGAGAGATAGAATGGGGTACAGCAAGAGGCACAGAGAGGCAGTATGGGGTACAGGTAGAGGCACATAGAGGCAGTATGGGGTACAGGTAGAGGCACAGAGAGGCAGTATGGAGTACAGCAAGAGGCACAGAGAGGCAGTATGGGGTACAGGTAGAGGCACAGAGATGCGTTATGGATTACAGGAAGAGGCACAGAAAGGAAGAATGGGGTAAAGGTAGAGTCACTGAGAGGCAGTATGAAGTACAGGTAGAGGCACATAGAGGCAGTATGGGGTACAGGTAGAGGCTCAGACAGGCAGTATGGGGTACAGGTAGAGGCACAGAGAGGCAGTATGGAGTACAGCAAGAGGCACAGAGAGGCAGTATGGGGTAAAGGTAGAGGCACTGAGAGTCAGTATGGGATAAAGTGAGAGCCACAGAGAGACAGTATGGGGTACAGGTAGATGCACAGAGAGGCAGTATGCGGTACAGGTAGAGGCACAGGGATGCGTTATGGAGTACAGGAAGAGGCACAGAAAGGAAGTATGGGGTAAAGGTAGAGGCGCTGATAGTCAGTAAGGGATACAGTGAGATGCACAGAGAGGCAGTATGGGGTACAGGTAGAGGCACAGAGAGGCAGTATGGGGTACAGGTAGAGGCACAGAGAGGCAGTATGGGGTACAGGTAGAGTTACAGAGAGACAGTATGGGGTGCAGGTAGAGTCACAGAGAGACAGTATGGGGTACAGGTAGAGGCACAGAGAGGCAGAATAGTGTACAGGTAGAGGCACAGAGAGACAGTATGGGGTACAGGTAGAGGCACAGAGAGCCAGTATGGGGTACAGGTAGAGGCACAGAGAGACAGTATGGGGTAAAGGTAGAGGCACAGAGAGACAGTATGGGTAACAGGTAGAGGCACAGAGAGACAGTATTGGGTACAGGTAGAGGCACAGAGAGGCAGTATGGGGTACAGGTAGAGGCACATAGAGGCAGTATGGGGTATAGGTAGAGGCACAGAGAGACAGTATGGGGTACAGGTAGAGGCACAGAGAGACCGTATGGGGTACAGGTGGAGGCACAGAGAGACATTATTGGGTACAGGTAGAGGCACAGAGAGACAGTATGGGGTACAGGTAGAGGCACAGAGAGGCAGTATGTGTTACAGGTAGAGGCACAGAGAGGCAGTATGGGGTACAGGTAGAGGCACAGAGAGACAGTAAGGGGTAAAGGTAGAGGCACAGAGAGGCAGTATGGGGTACAGGTAGAGGCACAGAGAGGCAGTATGGGGTACAGGTAGAGGCACAGAGAGGCAGTATGGGGTACAGGTAGAGACACAGAGAGGCAGTATGGGGTACAGGTAGAGGCACAGATAGGTAGTAACGGGTACAGGTAGAGGCACATAGAGACCTTATGAGGTACAGGTAAAGGAACAGTGAGGCAGTATTGCGTACAGGTAGAGGCACAGAGATGCATTATGGAGTACAGGAAGAGGCACAGAAAGGAAGTATGGGGTAAAGGTAGAGGTACTGAGAGGCAGTAAGATACACAGTGAGATGCACAGAGAGGCTGTATGGGTTACAGGTAGAGGCAAAAAGAGGCAGTATGGGGTACAGGTAGAGGCACAGAGAGGCAGTATGGGGTACAGGTAGAGGCACAGAGAGACAGTATGGGTTACAGGTAGAGGCACAGAGAGGCAGTATGGAGTACAGGTAGAGTCACAGAGAGACAGTCTGGGGTACAGGTAGAGTCACAGAGAGACAGTATGGGGTACAGGTATAGGCACATAGAGACAGTATGGGGTACAGGTAGAGGCATAGAGAGGCAGTATGAGGTACAGGTAGAGGCACAGAGAGGCAGTATGGGGTACAGGTATAGGCACATAGAGGCAGTATGGGTTACAGGTAGAGGCAAAAAGAGGCAGTAGGGGGTACAGGTAGAGGCACAGAGAGACAGTATGGGGTACAGGTAGCGGCACAGAGAGACAGTATGGGGCACAGGTAGAGGCACAGAGAGGCAGTATGGGGTACAGGTAGAGGCACATAGAGGCAGTATGGGGTACAGGTAGAGGCACATAGATGCATTATGGAGTACAGGAAGAGGCACAGAAAGGAAGTATGGGGTAAAGGTAGAGGCACTGAGAGGCAGTAAGGGATACAGTGAGATGCACAGAGAGGCAGTATGGGGTACAGGTAGAGGCACAGAGAGGCAGTATGGGGTACAGGTAGAGGCATAGAGAGCCAGTATGGGGTACAGGTAGAGGCATAGAGTGGCAGTATGGGGTGCAGGTAGTGGCACATAGAGGCAGTATGGGGTACAGGTAGAGTCACAGAGATGCATTATGGAGTACAGGAAGAGGCACAAAAAGGAAGTGATAAAGCTAAATATTTATCTTATTTAAACCCTTTTGAGAGGTCTATGAACACTATACGCTATTGATGTATGGAGTACCGTACGGGTACGCACGTTGCGTAACAATCGCTTAGCCTTAGTCGAGACGCTCAAGCGTCACGTTCGCTCACGGCCAAGAGATCACAGGCAGGCACGCTATTGGCTGCCGTCTAACGTAATGATTCGCTATAGCGTAGCGGACGCTCGGGACCACGAGGAGATCACCAGCGGCGCAGACGCTCACAATGTTAAACCTTTATATCTAAACCATAAACAATGTAATATGCAATAGAACCTTAGTGTAGTGATAGAGTGTAGATGAAACACAGTGTAACCTTATTAACTTAAAAGCTGTTCGAGCATCACCGACGCTCTGAGAATACTTAACACTATAAGAAATACACAGATACCGTGCTTAGGGTCTAACGCCTTATATGAATGTTATACTTGCAAAAAGAATAATACAGTACAAGTCATACACTACAATATAACATAGACTACCTAACCAGATAACTACACAGGAAATACAATACAATACAATTACGTTTAAGGGGAAATGAGAGAGAAAGAGGAGAAGAGAGAGAGAGAGAAATGGCTCACAATAACAATAAAGACAATATGATTGCGGAGAAAACTTACGCACAAAGGGGAACGATCGCATGCGCCTCGATATCCAGCTCCCGATTATCAGCAATGAGAACCGTTGAAGAGAGTGAGCTGGATATGATCGGCTTGTCTATTTATGCCCCACACACAATACAATTCAATGGTCCCTACAATCTCATTGTTCATTGGACACAGGAATTCGTCTTCGCATTATAACAAAAGGTCATAGGTTGATTCATACAGGTGGGCTGTGTCTACTTCCAACTGCTCAGGTGGGTGGGAAACTAGGTTTCCCGCCGCATGGATAAGTAAGTGTAAATAATAGTAAATGGACATAAACTTCTTATGTCCATAACTATTCGCACGAGCGATTAATCCGCTCCAAACCAACACCGGAATATTGCTAATTAAATACTCTTCCGATGGATACTAAACACCACTGTATGACCCATGTTGGACCCTTCGTATAATACAAAGAGGGATCTCTCTGTCCAGGAACATGCTACATTAACTAAACTTTCAAGATCTATCAAAGGGACCATGATCTACAAAATACATTATATAGTGAAAATATGTAACGATTGAGTCGCACGCTACGAACACATAAACTCTACCGTAAATACGCATACCGTGCACCTGCGGGTGCACGTAACAGCGGGTATGCGCACGCACGGGAGAGTGTACGCATGCGCAGAGCGGACATGAATGAGGTGCAAATATGGCAGTGTGCATAGTGATATTTTTCTGACTTTGACAGTCCACCCTTTGGCAGTCAACAATAACTGCCACTTCCTAAAACATTTCAAAAAGAGAAAAATATATGTCAGGTGTAAATACATTTCCATGGTTGGGTAAGGGAGGAGAGAAGAAGGTGTGAAAAGGGTATGACCTAGTGAGATAGCAGAAGCATGTGTGTATGAATCCATGTTTGGGGGGTCATGTATCATCGTGCCGTACGTGTTGTACATCAAGCTTCGAGGTATTGCGAAGTATACATTTGAATTCCTTCTTATCCCGTATTAAGGGTCTGTGGATGGGCTGTCAAACTCTACCGAGCTCTTTTCGGCTGTGGTTGCAACAAAATGGGGAAGCACATTTTAGTTGATGATACATGAATGGGGGAATATGTGATTGCTTATATCTGTGCCTGTATTCCCTATCGACTATGTGTGTCATTACCTGAGGTTTGTAGAAATGAAGATAAAGAACACTTATGGTAAATGCAGTGGTATTCTATGTCAGGTTAATGAACATTTGTTGGTTGAAGTCTTGTTCGGTGTCTGTTGAATGCAGTCTTCTTTGTGCTTTTGCCCATAAGGTGCGAGCAAAAAGCTTTGTCAATGTCCATAGACTTACAAAAGTGTTGGGCTAGCGTAATTTTAAAATTTCTAGGGAAACTGGGGGTCTATGGCATAGTTCATCAAATATCTGTGTATAAGGTTGTCAAAACTTCTTCTTTAATCCATCCGTTGTCTGTATACAGGATCATCAAATTCCTCGTCAAAAGTGGGTCTTTTTACCTTGGAAAAACCGGAAAAGCAGGTGAAAGAAACGGACCGTATAATCGCATTTTCATCACATCATTGTTTCTACCGTTGGGTCATAAATCAAATCCATTGGAATTACAGTTTCCTCACTCCTCAGACTCATTACCCTGGTACGACGTTTGCACTTCATTAAAGCCTGACCGCATCTAAATATCAACCCAATCGATATGACAACACCTAAGATACATAGAAGAAACTTCCCAACATTCATTATGACTCCTTGAGCCCATTCTCCTAAACCAGAGAACCAATTTCGCGGGTTCAACCATGACACCCAACCAGTCAGCTCATTACCCACAGCAGCAAGAGTGAGATTGTGTCTCCTGCGAAATTCCCACTTTAATTGGAGAATATCGTCCATCTTTTGGTCTATGACCTCGACCGGGTCCTCGGTGCTATTTGTAATATATGTGCAACATTTCACGCCGTACTGCGTAGCCAGTGTGACACAATATCCACCTGTCACTGCTGTGAGATAATTAAGAACCATTCTATGCTGGACCAGTTCTGTTTTATAAGCTTGAAGTTCTCTTCCAGTATACCTAAACGTGTCATCATACATTTCCGTGATATTGTCTAACAAATTGGCAAGCGCAGATATGTATCTATAGTTCATCACTCCTCGAGCGGTGCGAGTGAAATCTAACGCCAGCAGGACCTGAATCCCGGTGGATTCATGGATCAGATCAGAGGCCGGATGCTCTGTCCTTTCTGTCAGTTGCCTTTTAACTACGTGCTCGTAGTGGGTGTGAGTATAAGGAGCTTGGGCAAAACGGTGTATATCTTTCATTTTGGCATGTGATACAGTCATTACTTCAGGCAGTACTTTTCCAATATAACACAATCCTTCAGAGTTTGGGGCAAGCCACTTATACGCCTTCCTCCCGCATATGAAATATGCATCATCGGGGAGGACATATGGGACGGAGTAGGACATAACCATATTACACATCTTCCATGTGAAATCTCCTAACCCTAATGCTCCCATCTGTTTAGTACACGTATCAGTTTGTACGATATGTGCGCAGTATCCTGGTGATACCTCTCCAACTCTCGTAATCCTACTTCCTAGGGTATACCTATATCGGAAAGATTTTTCTCTACTGGCTATGTGGCGTATAAGTTCTGTATCTGTCGGCATTCTATCTGCTCTATATGAAAAGGTCATGGTTTGGTTACTCCATGACACTTCCCAATTTCCCGGCTTTCGGGGATTGGTAATGTTAAAACATATTAGGGATCTATCCACATGATATTGGTGGAGCTTCAAACTAGGAGGACTGGAGATATTAAACCTCCTGTCCACCGGTCTCCCACCCTTTAGCTCAAGTACCTCCCCTACCGTTAAAGGAAATGGTACTAGCCCTGATTTGCTATGACCTTGAGGTACTTGAGAGCATACCCAAAAATCTGTTTGATTTAACACACTACCCACTAAGGAGTGATAGTCACTCAATGGATGCCGGTCCATATGGATATTAAAACTGGATTGGCATTTCTTAATGCACCCATCCTCAACTACATTGTCACAGAGCCTACAGATACAGTTTTCTTCAGCTAACAATCCTTCACAATTCCTTCTATTGTCAATGCTATCGGATCGTTTTCTGATACTCGCCTTTACTTGTTGGTTAAGTTGTTCTTGGAAAACTACGCCTCCATCTTTGTCATCAGAACCCATTCCAGAACCTCTCTCGACCTCCATGGTACTCTCGCCGGAACAGACTGCTCTGGTCAACATCATGGTCAACAGGAAAATCCGGATCACAGTCTCTTGGGGCAAGTCCATCTTATAGGAGGAAACGGAGAAGAATGAGAAGGGGGAAAGAAATAATTGAGGGAGATGGGATGGGAAGTTGGAGAAAAACAATAAAGGGGAACAGGGAATCGACAACTGCTTTCGATCTTGTGATTTTCAATGCTCCGGTGCCGCCTCAGTCCTCCTGGAACAGACACTCCAGTGATACAACTTCCTCTACCGTCTGTTCCTTATCACGGGACCTCTCTGGATCAGCAACCTTCTTACAGTGGGACGAATGAACCCAAGTCTCTCTCTCGGCAACCTTCAATGCTGTAGTGCTAGTCAATAAGACTTGGTATGGTCCTTCCCATCTGTCAATAAGGCAACCTGAGCGTAGAAAATTCCGTATCATTACATAATCCCCAGGTTCAATGTCATGACAATTACTATCTGGTAAATCAGGAATCACTAACTTCAAATTATCATTTTGATTCCTTAGCTGTTTACTCATGTTAATCAAGTATTTTACAGTCACTTCATTGTTACACTTCAAATCATCCTGAGGGTTAATCATAACATGCGGTTGTCGACCAAACAAGATTTCAAAGGGGGACAGATTAAGAGGGGACCTGGGAGTGGTTCTGATGCTGTACAGTACAATGGGTAAAGCTTCTGGCCATGTCAATCCTGTCTCTGCCATAACTTTGCTCAGTTTATATTTAATAGTGCTGTTCACTCTTTCCACCTTCGCACTCGCCTGTGGACGGTATGGAGTGTGCAGCTTGCTATCAATTCCCATCAACTTACACATTCCTTGAAAGACATCACCTGTAAAATGAGTACCCCTATCACTTTTGATTATTCTAGGGATACCATATCTGCACACAAATTCCTGCACAATTTTCTTAGCAGTAAACATAGCGGTATTTGTGGCCGCAGGAAATGCTTCGACCCAATTTGAGAATACATCTATACAAACAAGTACATATTTCAAATTTCGACAAGGGGGTAATTGAATAAAGTCAATCTGTATTACCTGAAAAGGACCGCCTGTAGGTGGGATATGAGATGGTTCTGTTGGTATTGCCTTTCCGATATTCTTTCTCAAGCAGGTAAGGCATGACATTGCTCTCTTACTTGCATGAGATGAAAATCCTGGGGCGCACCAATATGCTCTTACCAACTTGCACATTCCCTCCTTGCCCAGATGAGTCAGCCCGTGAGCTGCTTCAGCTAAACATGGAAGATATGCTCTGGGGGCCACTGGTTTACCTTGTCCATCCGTCCAGAGTCCTGAGAACTCCTGGCCATATCCCTTTGCCTTCCATACTGCCTTTTCCTGTGTTGGACACAAATTTTGCATTTCACACAGCTTCTGTGTGTTGATGGTATTAAATACCAACAGTTGTGTGGTGTCTGTCTGTCTGGGGGTACCAGCTGCTAACTTAGCAGCTTCGTCTGCTCGGCTGTTACCAAGTGATACTGGGTCCTGGCTATATGTGTGTGCTTTACACTTGATAATAGCCACTCTGTCGGGTTCCTGTATCGCTGTTAGAAGCCTTTTGATGTGAGCTGCATGCGCTACCGGTGTACCAGCTGCCGTCATGAAATTTCTGAGGCGCCATAGGGCTCCGAAATCATGGACTACCCCGAAGGCGTATTTAGAGTCGGTGTAGATATTGGCTGATTTGCCCTTAGCCAATTCACATGCTCTGGTTAGGGCGACCAGTTCAGCAACCTGGGCTGAGTGAGGTGGGCCTAGCGGTTCAGCTTCTATGGTGTTTTGGTCATCTACGACTGCGTATCCAGTACACAAGTCTCCCGAGTCTGACTGTCTGTGACAACTACCGTCCGTGTAGAAAGTCAGATCTACCTCTTCCAGTGGGCTGTCACTGATGTCAGGCCTTGCGGTAAAATTTTGGGTTAAATATTCCATACAATCATGTGTGTCCTCCTTTGTATTAAATCCTCCTTCCCCATCACTCTCATCCTCCACCCTTTGTGCCTGTCCAGGCACACCTGGGAGATATGTTGCAGGATTTAATGCACTGCATCTCTTTATGGTGATGTTTACGGGGGCCATTAGTGCTAATTCCCATCTTGTAAACCGCGCTGATGAGACGTGCCTGGTTTGGGCAGAATTTAACAAGGCTGACACTGCATGTGGTGTATGAATTGTGAGGTTGTGACCTAGCACTACATCTTCGCTTTTCATTACTAGCAATGCTATCGCCGCAACGCTTCGCAAGCATGTGGGGAGGGATCGCGCTACCGTATCTAGCTGAGCGCTGTAGTATGCTACCAGCCTGCTGGCATCACCGTGCTTTTGGGTTAGGACGCCTGCCGCGCAACCAGCACTTTCTGTTCCGTACAGCTCAAAGGGTTTCCCATAGTCTGGCATACCTAATGCTGGTGCCTGCGTTAGGCACTGTTTAAGTCTCTCAAATGCCATTTCGGACTCGTCTGTATGCGAAATCCGATCAGGTTTGTTTGAGGAGACCATCTCCTGCAAAGGTAACGCTAGAATGGAAAATCCTGGGATCCAGTTACAGCAATACCCACACATTCCTAAAAATGTTCTGATCTGTTGCTGAGTTTGTGGCAGAGTCATGTCTCTAATTGCTTGGATTCTATTAGCGGTCAGGTGTCTCAGTCCTTGTGTTAGACAGTGTCCCAAATATTTTACTTTAGTTTGGCATAATTGCAACTTGTCTTTGGAAACCTTGTGTCCTGTGTCTGAAAGATGAGACAGGAGCTGTTTCGTATCCTTCAGGGACGCTTCCAGTGAATCTGAACACAGCAGTAAATCATCCACATACTGTATCAGTACTGATCCACTCTCTGGTTGGAAAGACTGTAAACAATCATGCAAAGCATGGGAAAATATACTTGGACTATCTATGAAACCTTGTGGTAATCGAGTCCATGTGTATTGGACTCCTCTGTATGTAAATGCGAACAAATATTGGCTGTCAGGGTGCAGAGGTACCGAAAAGAAAGCGGAGCAGAGGTCAATAACAGTGAAAAATTTCGCAGTGGGAGGGATTTGCATAAGGATGACAGCTGGATTTGGCACTACGGGGAACTGACTCTCAACTATTTTGTTAATCCCCCTTAGATCCTGCACTAGCCGGTAACCCCTCCCCCCACTCTTTTTAACAGGGAAGATGGGACTATTGGCAGTGCTGGATGTTCTTACCAGAATGCCCTGTTGTAGCAAGCGCTCTATTACGGGATACACTCCTAACTCCACCTCTGGCTTCAGAGGGTACTGTGGGATTTTTGGAGCTATCCTACCATCTTTTACTTGTACAACTACCGGAGCTACGTTTGCCATTAATCCAGTGTCCTGTCCATCTTTAGTCCAAAGTGACTCTGGTATCTGAGATGTCATTTCTTCTACTTGGGATGGAGTCCTATTTGTCATAATGGTATGTGACATTAATTTTGATGGGGAGTCTAACATATCTCGCACTTCCTGAGCGTGATTCTCAGGTATGTCCAAGAATACACCTTCAGGAGTACAATAAATGACGCACCCCATTTTACACAATAAGTCTCTTCCCAGGAGATTAGTCGGTGCCGATGCAGCCAGCAAAAAGGAATGCTTGGTATGTAAAGGCCCGATTGTAATCTCGGCTGGTTTGCTAACAGGGTAGTGCTGGACTACTCCTGTTACTCCCATGGCTGGAATTGTCTTACCAGTGGTTCTCATGCCCACTGTCGAATTTATCACTGATTTGGCCGCCCCCGTATCTACAAGAAAGTTTAAGGTTTTACCAGCTACATCAATTGCAATTTTGGGTTCACTTCCAAGACTTGCAATCAATTTTACTGGCTGCAGATTACAGGTATGGCCACACCCCTATTGGGTATGGTGACCTCCCTGAATCCCGCTGGCAGCAACTATTTGTGAAGGGGTTAACTGGGAACTGTCAGAAGCTTGCCAGCCTCCTTTTGGGGGATATCTTTTTGTTTCCCCTGTATGTGGCTCATAACTCCATCTCTGTGGACCCTGATCCCAATGTCGTGTGTCGTGTCGTTGTCTAGGGGGTTGATAAGATTTTTGTATATTTCTTGATCTACAGTCTCATGCAAAGTGTCCCTCTCTGTGACAAACATAACAGGTTACCACATTTGACTTACCCACAGGGTTTGGTGATTTATACAAAGGCTGCCTTGTGGTCAGGGCCTGTATACTTACGGCCATTAATTTATCACCTTGTAGTTCCCTGTGTCTGGTGATATTCCGGTCGTGATCAATAGCAGCCTCTCTCAAAGTAGCCACCGAAAGACCTCGCCAACATGGTTGCGTGGTCTGTACCCTGGTCTTTAATGCCTCTTTTAAACCATCCATTAGTACAGATACTGCTACTTCTCGATGGTTTATGTTTGTTTTAATGTCCTCTATGCCTGTGTATTTTGCCATCTCTAATAACGCCCTGTGAAAATACTCTGCAGCTGTTTCTGACTCCTTTTGTTTAATGGAGAATATCTTGTTCCATTTAACTACCGCTGGGAAATACTCCTTTAACTGTAAGCTTATTCTTTTTACATTATCTTTGTTGTACACATCTGTAAGAGGTACATCCTGATCTAATCCACAGTCAGCTAAAAATTGAGCTGCGTCGACATTGGAGGGTAAACAAGCCCTCAGCAATATCTGCCAATCTTTGTTATTGGGATCTAAAGTGTTACCTAGGTCTCTGATGTATTTTTGGCTAGCAACCAGATCTTTCCTAGGGTCAGGGAATTCAGACACTATGGTTCTTAATTCCATTCGGGAAAACGGGCTGTACATGGCAATGTTCCTAACAGGAGTGACTCCTGAAGTGTCCGTTTTCCCATTTGGCACTGCTATTACCCTAACAGGATTAATTCTAGCAACCTCATTCTGTGTAGATTCTACAACCTGTGGTGAAATAGTTTCAGCATAGTGTATGGTGCCGTACTTACCCGTTGATACGACCTCACCTATCCCTCCGCTAGGGGCTTTTGTTACTAATCTCGGGGGTGGAGCCGTGCCTACTGTTGTCTCTGCTATGGTGGCTGCTAGAGAGAGCGCTGATATTGTTGCCGATTCGTCCTCTTGATCACACTCCTGGGGAAAGTTCAAAACAGGGTACAACTTGCACGGGTTAATACTTGCATTGGTTAACTTATTAACATTTACACAGTTGCTAAGTGTTTGTTTGTTACACCCTAGTGCGTCATTCTCCGCAACCAATTTCTCTCCTGATATATATGGTGGCGGTGGGGCCGTGGCTATCAGTTTCCTGATAGGGTTAGATCCCGCCGCCTGAGCCAAGCCTCTCTGTATTTCACCCTCCTGTTGCCATAACTGCAAATAATCATAATGTTTGATTCGTCTCTTTGCTGATTTAATGAGACATATCCTCCTCCTTAAATTTTGTAACACTTCTGGGCTGAAGCTGCCTACTCTTGGGAATTTCTCCCCGTCATGTACAGTCATTCTCTCCCATTCATCACATAAAACCTCTGTGTGTGAACCGTATTTTTCACACATCACATATCTTGCCGACCCGACTGGTCGGTTCACTGAATCAACCCGAACCGAGGTTGATCGTCCCCTACCTGAACAATTGGCCCCCATAACTTGCAGGCGTTGCACTTAGCGAACCCTTACAAACAAACCAAAATGTTCACGATAGGCCAACGGTGGCGGTTTACCGAGTACCCCACTCACTCGCCCACGCCGACCAATACGACCTACACACTGCCTTAGTGCTGGCGTACTCGACCCAGGGCCCCTGACCTGAACCTCTATTTACTGGAACATGCGAGGGTTATCCGCAGAACACTTACTCTTTCCAGTAACTATTGGTTTTTGGACAATTCCTGAGTGACCAGCGAACTTCCCTTTAGAAAAATAAAAAATTACACAAATCACGTCAGAATGTACAAATAGCGTTTATGACCCTTAATGGTACGCAAATGGTACTGGTCAGGTTTACTAATGCACACAATTACGTGCGGTACAATCGTTCAGTACATAAGCAACTAATCTTATGTACGGAGCGACCAACGGAATCGAAAATTTCGGCTGCGAATTCCTTCAGCAAGAGCTTTATGGCCTATATGGGTTCTGCACCAACCCCCGGGGTTGTGCTCTTTTCTCTATTTATAGCGGACTTCCTTGTCTGCTGTACCTGGACCTCCTGGTCTGTTCTGGACCTCCTGGTCTGTGCTACAGTATGACCTCCTGGTCTGCTATGCTCTAATGCTCTGATTTATGTTTAACAAGGGATGCCTCCCTAGCCACCATGTACGTCACTTACACGTATGTACCCTGCGGGAACCCGACTTCCTGTGGTTCAACCTCAAAATTGTATATAACACACTCACTCACCACATGTACACTTTTGTTTCTATTTCTATTTCTGCGCAGAAATTTTTCTTTAGACCAGATGTGTTGTAAATTTGGAGAAGGATCTGTTAGTCTAAATTTCGGACACTAAAATAGATTTGCGCTATTTATCGCGTTGCCACCTCTTCGCCTGCTAAAATAACACTTATCGTGTGATTTGAGTTACGTGGGCGTACCCAGACGCTCCGTTGCGTAATTTACGCTGCGTGCGTTGGCCTTTGCGTACACGAGTCTCAGCCCTTTTGTTAGAGACACGTGTACACAAAGCAAATGTCCACCGTAACACAACTAACACGTTTATCAATGTAGATGATCCTCGATCGTCTACCGAGCACCACACCAATCTCTCCTTGTACCTTTAGGTAGAGCTGCGTGTGAGCTTTGCAATTTATCCCTTAATGTATTACTTTTACACTTTAACTATTAAATAGCGACAAATCTCTCTTAGCACGTTTATCAAAAATGGCAAACAGGAGAGTGATATATGAAAATACACGAATGAAAAAGAAATGCAGATATATACGTGCGTGTGTACGCAAGACAGAAATAAACAGTTTTAAAAGACACTAGCGTTTTGTTCTTACCTCCGGTTCCGGATTCCCTCAGCACCCTTTACTAAGCGAAGCAGACGCTTATCCAAACAGCACTACGAGGAATATGATCTCCCGCCCTTTGCTGATGGATAATGTCTGCTGAAATTACCTAGCAGAGATATGTGAAGGACTGGACGAGCCGCCAATTGATAAAGCTAAATATTTATCTTATTTAAACCCTTTTGAGAGGTCTATGAACACTATACGCTATTGACGTATGGAGTACCATACGGGTACGCACGTTGCGTAACAATCGCTTAGCCGTAGTCGAGACGCTCAAGCGTCACGTTCGCTCACGGCCAAGAGATCACAGGCAGGCACGCTATTGGCTGCCGTCTAACGTAATGATTCGCTATAGCGTAGCGGACGCTCGGGACCACGAGGAGATCACCAGCGGCGCAGACGCTCACAATGTTAAACCTTTATATCTAAACCATAAACAATGTAATATGCAATAGAACCTTAGTGTAGTGATAGAGTGTAGATGCAACACAGTGTAACCTTATTAACTTAAAAGCTGTTCGAGCATCACCGACGCTCTGAGAATACTTAACACTATAAGAAATACACAGATACCGTGCTTAGGGTCTAACGCCTTATATGAATGTTATACTTGCAAAAAGAATAATACAGTACAAGTCATACACTACAATATAACATAGACTACCTAACCAGATAACTACACAGGAAATACAATACAATACAATTACGTTTAAGGGGAAATGAGAGAGAAAGAGGAGAAGAGAGAGAGAGAGAAATGGCTCACAATAACAATAAAGACAATATGATTGCGGAGAAAACTTACGCACAAAGGGGAACGATCGCATGCGCCTCGATATCCAGCTCCCGATTATCAGCAATGAGAACCGTTGAAGAGAGTGAGCTGGATATGATCGGCTTGTCTATTTATGCCCCACACACAATACAATTCAATGGTCCCTACAATCTCATTGTTCATTGGACACAGGAATTCGTCTTCGCATTATAACAAAAGGTCATAGGGTGATTCATACAGGTGGGCTGTGTCTACTTCCAACTGCTCAGGTGGGTGGGAAACTAGGTTTCCCGCCGCATGGATAAGTAAGTGTAAATAATAGTAAATGGACATAAACTTCTTATGTCCATAACTATTCGCACGAGCGATTAATCCGCTCCAAACCAACACCGGAATATTGCTAATTAAATACTCTTCCGATGGATACTAAACACCACTGTATGACCCATGTTGGACCCTTCGTATAATACAAAGAGGGATCTCTCTGTCCAGGAACATGCTACATTAACTAAACTTTCAAGATCTATCAAAGGGACCATGATCTACAAAATACATTATATAGTGAAAATATGTAACGATTGAGTCGCACGCTACGAACACATAAACTCTACCGTAAATACGCATACCGTGCACCTGCGGGTGCACGTAACAGCGGGTATGCGCACGCACGGGAGAGTGTACGCATGCGCAGAGCGGACATGAATGAGGTGCAAATATGGCAGTGTGCATAGTGATATTTTTCTGACTTTGACAGAAGTATGGGGTAAAGGTATAGGCACTGAGACGCAGTATAGAGTACAGGTAGAGGCACATAGAGGCAGTATAGAGTACAGGTAGAGGCACTGAGACGCAGTATAGAGTACAGGTAGAGGCACATAGAGGCAGTATGGAGTATAGGAAGAGGCACAGAGAGGCAGTATGGGTTACAAGTAGATGCACTGAGAGGCAGTATGGAGTACAGGTAGAGGCACATAGAGGCAGTATGGGGTACAGGTAGAGGCACAGAGAGGCAGTATAGAGTACAGGTAGAGGCACAGAGATGTGTTATGGAGTACATGAAGAGGCACAGAAAGGCAGTATGGGGTACAGGTAGGGGCACAGAGAGGCAGTATGGGGTACAGGTAGAGGCACATAGAGGCAGTGTGGGGTACAGCCGGAGGCACAGAGTGGCAATGTGGGGTAAAGGCAGAGTCACAGAGAGGCAGTATGGGGAACAGGTAGAGGCACAGAGAGATAGTATGGGGTAAAGCAAGAGGCACAGAGTGGCAGTATGGGGTACAGGTAGAGGCACATAGAGGCAGTATGGGGTACAGGTAGAGGCCCAGAGAGGCAGTAAGGAGTACAGCAAGAGGCAGTATGGGGTACAGGTAGAGGCACATAGAGGCAGTATGGGGTACAGGTAGAGGCACAGAGATGCGTTATGGATTACAGGAAGAGGCACAGAAAGGAAGAATGGGGTAAAGGTAGAGTCACTGAGAGGCAGTATGATGTACAGGTAGAGGCACATACAGGCAGTATGGGGTACAGGTAGAGGCTCAGACAGGCAGTATGGGGTACAGGTAGAGGCACAGAGAGGCAGTATGGAGTACAGCAAGAGGCACAGAGAGGCAGTATGGGGTAAAGGTAGAGGCACAGAGAGGCCGTATGAGGTATAGGTAGAGTCACAGAGAGGCAGTATGAGGTACAGGTAGAGGCACAGAGAGGCAGTATGAGGTAAAGGTACAGGACAGAGAGGAACTATGGGGTACATAGAGATACACAGAGAGGCAATGTTTGGTACAGGTAGAGGCACAGAGAGGCAGTATGGGGTACAGGTAGATGCACAGAGAGGTAGTGTGAGGTACAGGTAGAGGCATGGATAGGCAGTATAAGGTACAGGTAGAGGCACGGAAAGGCAGTATTGGGTACAGGTAGAGGCACAGAGAGGCAGTATGGGGTACAGGTAGATGCACAGAGAGGCAGTATGGGGTACAGGTAGATGCACAGAGAGGAAGTGTGGGGTACAGGTAGAGGCACAGAGAGGCAGTATGGGGTTCAGGTAGAGACACAGAGAGGCAGTGTGGGGTACAGGTCGATGCACAGAGAGGCAGTGTGGGGTACAGGTAAAGTAACAAAGAGGCAGTAAGGGGTGCAGTTAGAGGCACATGGAGGCAGTGTGGAGTACAGGTAGAGGCACAAAGGGGCAGTTTGGGGTAAAGGTTAAGGCGCAGAGAGGCAGTATGGGGTACAGTGAGATGCACAGAGAGACATTATGGGGTAAAGGTAGAGGCACAGAGAGGCAGTATGGGGTACAGGTAGAGGCACAGAGAGCCAGTATTTGGTACAGGTAGAGGCACAGAGAGACAGTATGGATTAAAGGTAGAGGCACAGAGAGACAGTATGGGTAACAGGTAGAGGCACAGAGAGACAGTATGGGGTACAGGTAGAGGAATGTAGAGGCAGTATGGGGTGCAGGTAGTGGCACATAGAGGCAGTATGGGGTACAGGTAGAGTCACAGAGATGCATTATGGAGTACAGGAAGAGGCACAGAAAGGAAGTATGGGGTACAGGTAGAGGCACAGAGAGGCAGTATGGGTTACAAGTAGATGCACTGAGAGGCAGTATGGAGTACAGGTAGAGGCACATAGAGGCAGTATGAGGTACAGGTAGAGGCACAGAGAGGCAGTATAGAGTACAGGTAGAGGCACAGAGATGTGTTATGGAGTACAGGAAGAGGCACAGAAAGGAAGTATGGGGTAAAGGTAGAGGCACTGAGAGACAGTATGGGGTACAGGTAGAGGCACAGAGAGGCAGTATGAGGTACAGGTAGAGACACACAGAGGCAGTATGGGGTCCAGGTAGAGGCACAGAGAGATAGTATGGGGTACAGCAAGAGGCACAGAGAGGCAGTACGGGGTACAGGTAGAGGCACATAGAGGCAGTATGGGGTACAGGTAGAGGCACAGAGAGGCAGTATGGAGTACAGCAAGAGGCACAGAGAGGCAGTATGGGGTACAGGTAGAGGCACATAGAGGCAGTATGGGGTACAGGTAGAGGCACAGAGATGCGTTATGGATTACAGGAAGAGGCACAGAAAGGAATAATGGGGTAAAGGTAGAGTCACTGAGAGGCAGTATGAAATTAAGGTAGAGGCACATAGAGGCAGTATGGGGTACAGGTAGAGGCTCAGACAGGCAGTATGGGGTATAGGTAGAGGCACAGAGAGGCAGTATGGGGTATAGGTAGAGGCACAGAGAGACAGTATGGGGTACAGCAAGAGGCACAGAGAGGCAGTATGGGGTAAAGGTAGAGGCACTGAGAGTCAGTATGGGATAAAGTGAGAGGCACAGAGAGATAGTATGGGGTACAGGTAGAGGCACAGAGAGGCCATATGGGGTACAGGTAGAGGCACAGAGAGACAGTATTGGGTACAGGTAGAGGCACAGAGAGACAGTATGGGGTACAGGTAGAGGCACGGAGAGACAGCATGGGGTACAGGTAGAGGCACAGAGAGGCCGTATGCGGTACAGGTAGAGGCACAGGGATGCGTTATGGAGTACAGGAAGAGGAACAGAAAGGAAGTATGGGGTAAAGGTAGAGGCACTGATAGTCAGTAAGGGATACAGTGAGATGCACAGAGAGGCAGTATGGAGTACAGGTAGAGGCAAAGAGAGGCAGTATGGGGTACAGGTAGAGTTACAGAGAGACAGTATGGGGTACAGGTAGAGTCACAGAGAGACAGTATGGGGTACAGGTAGATGCACAGAGAGGCAGTATAGGGTACAGGTAGAGGCACAGAGAGACAGTATGGGGTACAGGTAGAGGCACAGAGAGCCAGTATGGGGTACAGGTAGAGGCACAGAGAGACAGTATGGGGTAAAGGTAGAGGCACAGAGAGACAGTATGGAGTACAGGTAGAGGCACAGAGAGACAGTATTGGGTACAGGTAGAGGCACAGAGAGGCAGTATGGGGTACAGGTAGAGGCACATAGAGGCAGTATGGGGTACAGGTAGAGGCACAGAGAGACAGTATGGGGTACAGGTAGAGGCACAGAGAGGCCGTATGGGGTACAGGTAGAGGCACAGAGAGACAGTATTGGGTACAGGTAGAGGCACAGAGAGACAGTATGGGGTACATGTAGAGGCACAGAGAGAGTATGGGGTACAGGTAGAGGCACAGAGAGGCAGTATGGGTTACAGGTAGAGGCACAGAGAGGCAGTATGGGGTACAGGTAGAGGCACAGAGAGACAGTAAGGGGTACAGGTAGAGGCACAGAGAGGCAGTATGGGTTACAGGTAGAGGCAAAAAGAGGCAGTATGGGGTACAGGTAGAGGCACAGAGAGACAGTATGGGTTACAGGTAGAGGCACAGAGAGGCAGTATGGGGTACAGGTAGAGGCACAGAGAGACAGTATGGGTTACAAGTAGAGGCACAGAGAGGCAGTATGGGGTACAGGTAGAGGCACACAGAGGCAGTATGGGGTACAGGTAGAGGCACAGAGATGCATTATGGAGTACAGGAAGAGGCACAGAAAGGAAGGATGGGGTCCAGGTAGAGGCACACAGAGGCAGTATGGGGTACAGGTAGAGTCACAGAGAGACAGTCTGGGGTACAGGTAGAGTCACAGAGAGACAGTATGGGGTACACATAGAGGCACAGAGAGGATGTATGGGGTATAGGTAGAGGCATAGAGAGGCAGTATGGGGTACAGGTAGAGGCACAGAGAGGCAGTATGGGGTACAAGTAGAGAGACAGTATGGGGTAAAGGTAGAGGCACAGAGAGGTAGTATGGGGTACAGGTAGAGGCACAGAGAGGCAGTATTGGGTACAGGTAGATGCACAGAGAGGCAGTATGGGGTACAGGTAGAAGCACATAGAGGCAGTATGGGGTACAGGTAGAGGCACAGAGAGACAGTATGGGTTACAGGCAGAGGCACAGAGAGGCAGTGTGTGGTACAGGTAGAGGCACAGAGAGGCAGTATGGGGTACAGGTAGAGGAACAGAGAGGCAGTATGGAGTACAGGTAGATGCACAGAGAGACAGTATGGGGTACAGGTAGAGGCACAGAGAGACAGTATTGGGTACAGGTAGAGGCACAGAGAGGCAGTATGGGGTACAGGTAGAGGCACATAGAGGCAGTATGGGGTACAGGTAGAGGCACAGAGAGACAGTATTGGGTACAGGTAGAGGCACAGAGAGACAGTATGGGGTACAGGTAGAGGCACAGAGAGAGTATGGGGTACAGGTAGAGGCACAGAGATGCATTATGGAGTATAGGAAGAGGCACAGAAAGGAAGTATGGGGTAAAGGTATAGGCACTAAGAGGCAGTATGGAGTACAGGTAGAGGCACATAGAGGCAGTATGGGGTACAGGTAGAGGCACAGAGAGGCAGTATATGGTACAGGTAGATGGGTGGTGGGGATATACATGGGTAGTGGAGAATATGGGTGGTGGGGATATATGTGGGTAGTGGAGAATATGTGTGGTGGGGATATACGTGGGTAGTGGAGAATATGGGTGGTGGGGATATATGTGGGTAGTGGAGAATATGTGTGGTGGGGATATACGTGGGTAGTGGAGAATATGTGTGGTGTGGATATACGTGGGTAGTGGAGAATATGTGTGGTGGGGATATACGTGGGTAGTGGAGAATATGTGTGGTGTGGATATACGTGGGTAGTGGAGAATATGTGTGGTGGGGATATACGTGGGTAGTGGAGAATATGTGTGGTGGGGATATACGTGGGTAGTGGAGAATATGTGTGGTGGGGATATACGTGGGTAGTGGAGAATATGTGTGGTGGGGATATACGTGGGTAGTGGAGAATATGTGTGGTGGGGATATACGTGGGTAGCGGAGAATATGTGTGGTGGGGATATACGTGGGTAGTGGAGAATATGGGTGGTGGGGATATACGTGGGTAGAGGAGAATATGTGTGGTGGGATATACGTGGGTAGAGGAGAATATGGGTGGTGGGGATATACGTGGGTAGTGGAGAATATGTGTGGTGGGGATATACGTGGGTAGTGGAGAATATGTGTGGTGGGGATATATACGTGGGTAGTGGAGAATATGTGTGGTGGGGATATACGTGGGTAGTGGAGAATATGTGTGGTGGGGATATACGTGGGTAGTGGAGAATATGTGTGGTGGGTATATACGTGGGTAGTGGAGAATATGTGTGGTGGGGATATATACGTGGGTAGTGGAGAATAAGTGTGATGGGGATATACGTGGGTAGTGGAGAATATGTGTGGTGGGGATATACGTGGGTAGTGGAGAATATGTATGGTGGGGATATACGTGGGTAGTGGAGAATATGTGTGGTGGGGATATACGTGGGTAGTGGAGAATATGTGTGGTGGGGATATACGTGGGTAGTGGAGAATATGTGTGGTGGGGATATACGTGGGTAGTGGAGAATATGTGTGGTGGGGAAATACGTGGGTAGTGGAGAATATGGGTGGTGGGGATATACGTGGGTAGTGGAGAATATGTGTGGTGGGGATATACGTGGGTAGTGGAGAATATGTGTGGTGGGATATACGTGGGTAGTGGAGAATATGGGTGGTGGGGATATACGTGGGTAGTGGAGAATATGGGTGGTGGGGATATACGTGGGTAGTGGAGAATATGTGTGGTGGGGATATACGTGGGTAGTGGAGAATATGTGTGGTGGGGATATACGTGGGTAGTGGAGAATATGTGTGATGGGGATATACGTGGGTAGTGGAGAATATGTGTGGTGGGGATATACGTGGGTAGTGGAGAATATGTGTGGTGGGGATATACGTGGGTAGTGGAGAATATGTGTGGTGGGGATATACGTGGGTAGTGGAGAATATGTGTGGTGGGGATATACGTGGGTAGTGGAGAATATGTGTGGTGGGGATATACGTGGGCAGTGGAGTATATGTGTGGTGGGGATATACGTGGGTAGTGGAGAATATGTGTGGTGGGGATATACGTGGGTAGTGGAGAATATGGGTGGTGGGGATATACGTGGGTAGTGGAGAATATGGGTGGTGGGGATATACGTGGGTAGTGGAGAATATGGGTGGTGGGGATATACGTGGGTAGTGGAGAATATGTGTGGTGGGGATATACGTGGGTAGTGGAGAATATGTGTGGTGGGGATATACGTGGGTAGTGGAGAATATGTGTGATGGGGATATACGTGGGTAGTGGAGAATATGTGTGGTGGGGATATACGTGGGTAGTGGAGAATATGGGTGGTGGGGATATACGTGGGTAGTGGAGAATATGGGTGGTGGGGATATACGTGGGTAGTGGAGAATATGTGTGGTGGGGATATACGTGGGTAGTGGAGAATATGGGTGGTGGGGATATACGTGGGTAGTGGAGAATATGGGTGGTGGGGATATACGTGGGTAGTGGAGAATATGGGTGGTGGGGATATACGTGGGTAGTGGAGAATATGTGTGGTGGGGATATACGTGGGTAGTGGAGAATATGTGTGGTGGGGATATACGTGGGTAGTGGAGAATATGTGTGATGGGGATATACGTGGGTAGTGGAGAATATGTGTGGTGGGGATATACGTGGGTAGTGGAGAATATGGGTGGTGGGGATATACGTGGGTAGTGGAGAATATGTGTGGTGGGGATATACGTGGGTAGTGGAGAATATGGGTGGTGGGGATATACGTGGGTAGTGGAGAATATGTGTGGTGGGGATATACGTGGGTAGTGGAGAATATGTGTGGTGGGGATATACGTGGGTAGTGGAGAATATGTGTGATGGGGATATACGTGGGTAGTGGAGAATATGTGTGGTGGGGATATACGTGGGTAGTGGAGAATATGGGTGGTGGGGATATACGTGGGTAGTGGAGAATATGTGTGGTGGGGATATACGTGGGTAGTGGAGAATATGTGTGGTGGGGATATACGTGGGTAGTGGAGAATATGTGTGGTGGGGATATACGTGGGCAGTGGAGAATATGTGTGGTGGGGATATACGTGGGTAGTGGAGAATATGTGTGGTGGGGATATACGTGGGCAGTGGAGAATATGTGTGGTGGGGATATACGTGGGTAGTGGAGAATATGTGTGGTGGGGATATACGTGGGTAGTGGAGAATATGTGTGGTGGGGATATACGTGGGTAGTGGAGAATATGGGTGGTGGGGATATACGTGGGTAGTGGAGAATATGGGTGGTGGGGATATACGTGGGTAGTGGAGAATATGTGTGGTGGGGATATACGTGGGTAGTGGAGAATATGTGTGGTGGTGATATACGTGGGTAGTGGAGAATATGTGTGATGGGGATATACGTGGGTAGTGGAGAATATGTGTGGTGGGGATATACGTGGGTAGTGGAGAATATGGGTGGTGGGGATATACGTGGGTAGTGGAGAATATGTGTGGTGGGGATATACGTGGGTAGTGGAGAATATGTGTGGTGGGGATATACGTGGGTAGTGGAGAATATGGGTGGTGGGGATATACGTGGGTAGTGGAGAATATGGGTGGTGGGGATATACGTGGGTAGTGGAGAATATGGGTGGTGGGGATATACGTGGGTAGTGGAGAATATGTGTGGTGGGGATATACGTGGGTAGTGGAGAATATGTGTGGTGGGGATATACGTGGGTAGTGGAGAATATGTGTGATGGGGATATACGTGGGTAGTGGAGAATATGTGTGGTGGGGATATACGTGGGTAGTGGAGAATATGGGTGGTGGGGATATACGTGGGTAGTGGAGAATATGTGTGGTGGGGATATACGTGGGTAGTGGAGAATATGGGTGGTGGGGATATACGTGGGTAGTGGAGAATATGTGTGGTGGGGATATACGTGGGTAGTGGAGAATATGTGTGGTGGGGATATACGTGGGTAGTGGAGAATATGTGTGATGGGGATATACGTGGGTAGTGGAGAATATGTGTGGTGGGGATATACGTGGGTAGTGGAGAATATGGGTGGTGGGGATATACGTGGGTAGTGGAGAATATGTGTGGTGGGGATATACGTGGGTAGTGGAGAATATGTGTGGTGGGGATATACGTGGGTAGTGGAGAATATGTGTGGTGGGGATATACGTGGGTAGTGGAGAATATGGGTGGTGGGGATATACGTGGGTAGTGGAGAATATGGGTGGTGCGAGTACTTTATGTTTCCCCTAGATACACACTTGCCCTATGCTGCTATGGCATTACCTCCGGATGTTTTAGCCTCCTTCTGGTTACTGGATAAACAGGGGCACCTTGTACTGGATTTCCCCCCAATGTTTCTGTAGTAGAGGTCTAGGGCTGGTTATATTTTTAGGAGGGGGGACCTAACCCCCTTTATTTTAAATTAACCCTTTCTTAGCTACTCAGTAAGCCTGCTGTGAGAATGGTGCTGAGAGTTACACAACGCCTTCCGCTGGCAGGATTCCCTGTTGTGCAGTGTGAGAAGACACGATTGTGAATTAATATAATTAGTGCGTGTCCTGCTCTCTGTTCCTCCTTCCTTGTGTGGCTCCTATAAAGCACCTGGGATGTCTCCTGGGTGTCATACACCTCCAGCACTCAGACATGTCTGCAGTAACCGGCTCCTTCCTGCTGCTCCTCCTCTGCTATTTGGGCTCCGTCCCAGCAGCAGAACCAGCGCCTCTAGGTAAGTGACACAACTGCCTGAGTTACACAATAGCGACATGACATCTATACACTGTGACTGACACCACAATAGGTGACTGACACCTGTAGGTATAATATTATGTATAATGTATCTATATGTGTGCTTTACCAGGGCAGGAGAACACTATATACTGTAGGTATTTCTAGGTATGTCTTCCCGAATGTCCCTGTCACAAACTCTACATCAGCAGAACATCCAGACCTTCAAAAGTCCGATTATTGGAACATGTAGAAATCTCCTGTCTCCATAGCGCTGCATTTCCAGACATTCCAGGACAGTGACCCCAATGTCCTCAGGGCGTATGGGAGGTCACATGTTCCATTAGGGTAACGTGGGGTGATCTGACCAAGAGCTGCTTGAATCTGACACTAAGATGATCTTCTTAATGGGATTCATATATCCAGTAGGATTACATGTAGCTCTCAGCTATGGTCCGCTCTTGTAGGTGTCCTATGGTCAGATTGTTACCTGTGTCCGGCTGTTTATGGTACACCCTACTTATATATATACTTTAATATAATATTTCCTAGGTAACACGTTCTATTCTAATCTTTTAAAACAATTCTTTCATAGAAATTCTGTACAAGGGCCCTCATTCCGAGTTGTTCGCTCGCAAGCTGCTTTTAGCAGCATTGCACACGCTAAGCCGCCGCCTACTGGGAGTGAATCTTAGCATAGTAAAATTGCGTACTAAAGATTCGCAATATTGCGATAAGACATCTCTGTGCAGTTTCTGAGTAACTCGAGACTTACTCGGCATCTGCGATCAGTTCAGTGCTTGTCGTTCCTGGTTTGACGTCATAAACACACCCAGCGTTCGCCCAGACACTCCTCCGTTTCTCCAGCCACTCCCGCGTTTTCCCCAGAAACGGTAGCGTTTTTTCCCACACGCCCATAAAACGGCCTGTTTCCGCCCAGAAACACCCATTTCCTGTCAATCACACTACGATCGCCTGAGCGATGAAAAAGCCGTGAGTAAAAATCCTAACTTCTTAGCAAATTTACTTGGCGCAGTCGCAGTGCGGACATTGCGCATGCGCAGTAAGCGGAAAATCGCTGCGATGTGATGAAATTTACAGAGCGAACAATTCGGAATGACCACCAATATACAAGGACTCAATCAAATCGCTTTCATCCTGTTTTTTAACCCAATTTTGACGTTTTTGGGAATATATATTCAGTAACGCAGAGCCCTAAAATGTGTCTGAATCTCGCTGTATGTTCATTTCCTCTTACATTATAATACATTTCCCTTATGGATATTTTACTTTCTCTTATTTGATAGAAACATGGCAGATCACCAGTATATATTATATATTCATTCACACTGCAGAACATGGATTTTTCACGGTATTTCACTGGATTTTTTTTGCACACTTAGGGGGTCATTCTGACCTAATTGCACACTGCAGTTTATCGCAACGGTGCGATCCAGTCATAACTGCACATGCGCCTGTGCCGCAATGCACCGGCGCATTTCAGACAGCCGAAGGCCGTCTGGTTGCTATGATCGCCTCTGCCTGACACACAGGCAGAGGCGGGTCGCTGAGTGGGGTGGGGGGGGGCTGAACGGTGGCATTTGGCTGCCGTTTCGTGGGCGCAGTCTAGACAACGCAGGCGTGGCCGGACTGAACGGGAGACGGGCCGCAGCGGCTGCGTGATGTCACACACAGCCGTTGCAGGCCGGGGAGCGAAGAGTAGCTCCCGGCCAGCACGCTAAAGCTGCGCTGGTCGGGAGCTACTCTTGAAGTGCAAAGGCATTGCCGCTGTGCGATTCCTTTACACTTCTGCGGGGGGAGCCGGCACTGACGTGCGGGCGTACTAGCTTTGTGCTGGGCGTCCCCCCGCATGTCAGTATGAATGATCGTATTTAGCACAGCTACGATCATTTCGGAATGACCCTAGTTTCATCTGTTGTTGGAATTGTTGTCACCTTGCACTTTTGTACATGCTGAGTCTTTTATCATATGTAACTCACTGAATATATATATTACCAGTTTCTGTGTATCAGTGTAATCACATTATATACTATATATAGCAGTATGGTACGGAAGGCCACTGCTGTACCTCTGTGTCGTCATTAAGTATACTATCCATCTACATTCTATACCTGTGGTGCATTTTAGTTTTGCAGTTTGCTGACACAGTGACCACCAGTATACTATATATAGCAGTACGGTACAGAAGGCCACTGCTGTACCTACCTCTGTGTTGTCATTAAGTATACTATCCATCCATACCTGTGGTGCATTTTAGTTTTGCAGTTTGCTGACACAGTGACCACCAGTATATATAGCAGTACGGTATGGAAGGCCACTGCTGTACCTACCTTTGTGTCGTCATTAGGTATACTATCCATCTACATTCTAATTCTATACCTGTGGTGCATTTTAGTTTTGCAGTTTGCTGACACAGTGACCACCAGTATATATAGCAGTACGGTACAGAAGGCCACTACTGTACCTACCTCTGTGCTGTCATTAAGTATACTATCTATCCATACCTGTGGTGCATTTTAGTTTTGCAGTTTGCTGACACAGTGACCACCAGTATATATAGCAGTACGGTATGGAAGGCCACTGCTGTACCTACCTATGTGTCGTCATTAAGTATACTATCCATCCACATTCTATACCGGTGGTGCATTTTAGTTTTGCAGTTTGCTGACACAGTGACCACCAGTATATATAGCAGTACGGTACGGAAGGCCACTGCTGTACCTACCTCTGTGTCGTCATTAAGTATACTATCCATCCACATTCTATACCGGTGGTGCATTTTAGTTTTGCAGTTTGCTGACACAGTGACCACCAGTATACTATATATAGCAGTACGGTACGGAAGGCCACTGCTGTACCTACCTCTGTGTCATCATTAAGTATACTATCCATCTACATTCTATACCTGTGGTGCATTTTAGTTTTGCAGTTTGCTGACACAGTGACCACCAGTATATATAGCAGTACGGTACGGAAGGCCACTGCTGTACCTACCTCTGTGTCGTCATTAAGTATACTATCCATCTACATTCTATACCTGTGGTGCATTTTAGTTGTGCGCAGTATATATAGTAGTAGGCCATTGCTATTGATACTGGCATATAATTCCACACATAAAAAAATGGAGAACAAAAATGTGGAGGTTAAAATAGGGAAAGATCAAGATCCACTTCCACCTCGTGCTGAAGCTGCTGCCACTAGTCATGGCCGAGACGATGAAATGCCATCAACGTCGTCTGCCAAGGCCGATGCCCAATGTCATAGTAGAGAGCATGTAAAATCCAAAACACAAAAGTTCATTAAAATGACCCAAAAATCAAAATTGAAAGCATCTGATGAGAAGCGTAAACTTGCCAATATGCCATTTACGACACGGAGTGGCAAGGAACGGCTGAGGCCCTGGCCTATGTTCATGGCTAGTGGTTCAGATTCATATGAGGATGGAAGCACTCATCCTCTCGCTAGAAAAATGAAAAGCCTTAAGCTGGCAAAAGCACAGCAAAGAACTATGCGTTCTTCTAAATCACAAATACCCAAGGAGAGTCCAATTGTGTCGGTTGCGATGCCTGACCTTCCCAACACTGGACGGGAAGAGCTTGCGCCTTCCACCATTTGCACGCCCCCTACAAGTGCTGGAAGGAGCACCCGCAGTCCAGTTCCTGATAGTCAAATTGAAGATGTCAGTGTTGAAGTGCACCAGGATGAGGATATGGGTGTTGCTGGCGCTGGGGAGGAAATTGACAAGGAGGATTCTGAGGGTGAGGTGGTTTGTTTAAGTCAGGCACCCGGGGAGACACCTGTTGTCCGTGGGAGGAATATGGCCATTGACATGCCTGGTCAAAATACAAAAAAAATCAGCTCTTCGGTGTGGAAGTATTTCAACAGAAATGCGGACAACAGGTGTCAAGCCGTGTGTAGCCTTTGTCAAGCTGTAATAAGTAGGGGTAAGGACGTTAACCACCTCGGAACATCCTCCCTTATACGTCACCTGCAGCGCATTCATCATAAGTCAGTGACAAGTTCAAAGTCAAGTCTGACGAGTGCTCTCCTGCCTGGGATTCCTCCGATGCATCCTTGAGTGTAACGCCTACTGCTGCTGGCGCTGCTGTTGTTGCTGCTGGGAGTCGATCGTCATCCCAGAGGGGAAGTCGGAAGACCACTTGTACTACTTCCAGTAAGCAATTGACTGTCCAACAGTCCTTTGCGAGGAAGATGAAATATCACAGCAGTCATCCTGCTGCAAAGCAGATAACTCAGGCCTTGGCAGCCTGGGTGGTGAGAAACGTGGTTCCGGTATCCACCGTTAATTCAGAGGCAACTAGAGACTTGATTGAGGTACTGTGTCCCCGGTACCAAATACCATCTAGGTTCCATTTCTCTAGGCAGGCGATACCGAAAATGTACACAGACCTCAGAAAAAGAGTCACCAGTGTCCTAAAAAATGCAGTTGTACCCAATGTCCACTTAACCACGGACATGTGGACAAGTGGAGCAGGGCAGACTCAGGACTATATGACTGTGAAAGCCCACTGGGTAGATGTATTGCCTCCCGCAGCAAGAACAGCAGCGGCGGCACCAGTAGCAGCATCTCGCAAACGCCAACTCGTTCCTAGGCAGGCTTCGCTTTGTATCACCACTTTCCATAAGAGACACACAGCTGACAACCTCTTACGGAAACTGAGGAAGATCATCGCAGAATGGCTTACCCCAATTGGACTCTCCTGGGGATTTGTGACATCGGACAACGCCACCAATATTGTGCGTGCATTACATCTGGGCAAATTCCAGCACGTCCAATGTTTTGCACATACATTGAATTTGGTGGTGCAGAATTATTTAAAAAACTACAGGGGCATGCAAGAGATGCTGTTGGTGGCCCGAAGAATTGCGGGCCACTTTCGGCATTCAGCCACCGCGTGCCGAAGACTGGAGCACCAGCAAACACTCCTGAACCTGCCCTGCTATCATCTGAAGCAAGAGGTGGTAACGAGATGGAATTCAACCCTCTATATGCTTCAGAGGATGGAGGAGCAGCAAAAGGCCATTCAAGCCTATACATCTGCCCATGATATAGGCAAAGGAGGGGGAATGCACCTGACTCAAGCGCAGTGGAGAATGATTTCAACGTTGTGCAAGGTTCTGCAACCCTTTGAACTTGCCACACGTGAAGTCAGTTCAGACACTGCCAGCCTGAGTCAGGTCATTCCCCTCATCAGGCTTTTGCAGAAGAAGCTGGAGACATTGAAGGAGGAGCTAAAACAGAGCGATTCCGCTAGGCATGTGTGACTTCTGGATGGAGCCCTTCATTCGCTTAACCAGGATTCACGGGTGGTCAATCTGTTGAAATCAGAGCACTACATTTTGGCCATCGTGCTCGATATTAGATATAAAACCTACGTTGTATCTATCTTTCCGGCAGACACAAGTCTGCAGAGGTTCAAAGACCTGCTGGTGAGAAAATTGTCAAGTCAAGCGGAACGTGACCCGACAACAGCTCCTCCTTCACATTCTCCCGCAACTGGGGGTGCGAGGAAAAGGCTAAGAATTCCGAGCCCACCCGCTGGCGGTGATGTAGGGCAGTCTGGAGCGACTGCTGATGCTGACATCTGGTCCGGACTGAAGGACCTGCCAACGATTACTGACATGTCGTCTACTGTCACTGCATATGATTCTCTCACCATTGAAAGAATGGTGGAGGATTATATGAGTGACCGCATCCAAGTAGGCACGTCAGACAGTCCGTACGTATACTGGCAGGAAAAAGAGGCAATTTGGAGGCCCTTGCACAAACTGGCTTTATTTTACCTAAGTTGCCCTCCCTCCAGTGTGTACTCCGAAAGAGTGTTTAGTGCAGCCGCTCACCTTGTCAGCAATCGGCGTACGATGTTACTTCCATAAAATGTGGATAAGATGATGTTCATCAAAATGAATTATAATCTATTCTTCCGTGGAGAAATTCACCAGCAATTGCCTCCAGAAAGTACACAGGGACCAGAGAAGGTGGATTCCAGTGGGGACGAATTAATAATCTGTGAGGAGGGGGATGTACACAGTGAAAGGGGTGATGAATCGGAGGATGATGATGAGGAGGACATCTTACCTCTGTAGAGCCAGTTTGTGCAAGGAGAGATTGATTGCTACTTTTTTGGTGGGGGCCCAAACCAACCCGTCATTTCAGTCACAGTCGTGTGGCAGACCCTGACGCTGAAATGATGGGTTGGTTAAAGCGTGCATGTCCTGTTTATACAAAATAAGGGTGGGTGGGAGGGCCCAAGGACAATTCCATCTTGCACCTCTTTTTTCTTTCATTTTTCTTTGCATCATGTGCTGTTTGGGGACAATTTTTTTGAAGTGCCATCCTGCCTGACACTGCACCTCACACACTGCCCCCTGTACCCAGCACCTCACACACTGCGCCCTGTGACCAGCACCTCATAGACTGCCCCTGTACCCAGCACCTCACACGCTGCCCTCTGTACACAGCACCTCACACACTGCCCCCTGTACCCAGCACCTCACACACTGCCCCTGTACCCAGCACCTCACACACTGCCCCCTGTACCCAGCACCAGTGGCGTGCGGTGAGGTCAGACGCTGGTGAGGCACTACAGCCATAATGTCCGCCGAATCCTGCCGATGACCCCTACCGCCGCCGAGCCAATGCCCACTACTGCCACTTAGCCGATGCCTGCTGCCACCGCCAATGGCTTACAAACTAGCCCACCATCAACTGACCCAGCCCTCCACCACTAATTTGCACCTCAGTCCGATGCCGCCAATGCCCGCTGCCTGTCTGCTCATCATACTTGTGATATATTGTACATTTTTATAGAAAAAAATAAAAATTAGTGTTTGGGAAGGGAGTGGGAGGAAGACATGAATGCAATTTTGTTGTCCAGGGCTTCCATTAACTTAATGGAGAAGGATCTGAATGGGTTAAAAAAAAAAAATGCGTGAGGTCCCCCTTCCTAAGTATAACCAGCCTCGGGCTCTTTGAGCCGGTCCTGGTTGTTTAAATACTGGGAAAAAATTGGACAGGGGTTCCCCGCATTTAGACAACCAGCACCGGGCTCTTAGACCGGTCCTGGTTCCAAAAATACGGGGGACAAAAGATGTAGGGGTCCCCCGTATTTTTAAAACCAGCACCGGACTCCACTAGCAAGGGACATAATGCCACAGCTGGGGGACACATTTATGTAGGTCCCTGCGGCCGTGGCATTACCCCCCCAACTAGTCACCCCTGGCCGGGGTTCCCTGGAGGAGTGGGGACCCCTTAAATCAAGAGGTCCCCCCCTCCAGGCACCCAAGGGCCAGGGGTGAAGCCCGAGGCTGTCCCCAGCACCCCTGGGCGGTGGGTGCCGGGCTGATAGCCATAAGTGTGTATAAAAAAGAATATTGTTTTTTGTTGTGGAACTACAAGGCCCAGCAAGCCTCCCCTGCTTGCTGGTACTTGGAGAACCTCAAGTGCCAGCATGCGGGGAAATAACGGGCCCGCTGGTACCTGTAGTTCTACAACAACAAAAATACCCAAATAAAAACACAACACACACACCGTGAAAGTAAAAATTTATTAAAACACACTTACACACTCACACATACTTACCTACATCCCACGCCGGTCATGTCCACTTGTCCAGTAGAATCCAATAGGTGGTTCCTGTAAAAATGAGAGAGAGAGATCACTTACCTACATCCCACGCCGGTCACGTCCACTTGTCCAGTAGAATCCAATAGGGGTACCTGTAAAAATGAGAGAGAGATTACTTACCTACATCCCACGCCGGTCACGTCCACTTGTCCAGTAGAATCCAATAGGGCCGGTATCTGTAAAAATGAAAATTATACTTAAAAACAAAGTAATCCACAGGAGGAGAGAGAGAAATGAATGAATATTATGCACTCGCTGATGCGGGAAGACGTTAGCACAGACAGGGGAGAGTGCTGCTGCTAACTGGGATGATGGAGCAGGCTCCCCCAATAGTTGTGAGCCTAGTAGCTGTACCCCTAGGAGCTTTGCCCCCAGTAGCAGTGCCCCGAGTAGTTGTGACCCCTGTAGTTGTGCCCCCAGTCGCTGTGCCCCTTGTAGCTGTGCCCCCTGTAGCTTTGCCCCTTGTGGCTGTGCCCCCCAGTTGCTGTGCCCCTTGTACTTGTGCCACTTATAGCTGTGCCCCTTGCTGTGCCCCTTGTTGTTGTGCCCCCCAGTTGCTGTGCCCCTTGTTGATGTGCCCCCCAGTTGCTGTGCCCCTGTTGCTGTGCCCCTTGTTGTTGCGCCCCCCCCCCAGTTGCTGTGCCCCTTGTTGTTGCGCCCCCCAGTTGCTGTGCCCCTTGTTGTTGCACCCCCCCAGTTGCTGTGCCCCTTGTTGTTGCGCCCCCCAGTTGCTGTGCCCCTTGTTGTTGTGCCCCCCAGTTGCTGTGCCCCTGTTACTGTGCCCCTTTTAGTTGTGCCCCCAGTCGCTGTGCCCCCAGTAGTTGTGAACCCAGTCGCTGTGCCCCTTGTAGCTTTGCCCCTAGCTGTGCCCGAAGTAGTTGTGCCCCCTGTCGCTGTGCCCCCAGTCGCTTTGCCCCCAGTAGCTGTGACCCCTGTAATTGTGCCCCCAGTTGCTGTGCCCCTTGTAATTGTGCCCCCCTGTTGCTGTGCCCCTTGTACTTGTGCCCCTTATAGCTGTGCCCCTTGTTGTTGTGCCCCCCAGTTGCTGTGCCCCTGTTGCTGTGCCCCCAGTTGTAGTGCCCCCCAGTTGCTGTGCCCCTTGTTGCTGTGCCCCTTGTTGCTGTGCCCCTTGTTGTTGTGCCCCTGTTGCTGTGCCCCTCGTTGTTGTGCCCCCCCAGTTGCTGTGCCCCTCGTTGTTGTGCCCCCCCCAGTTGCTGTGCCCCTCTTGCTGTGCCCCTTGTTGTGCCCCCCAGTTGTTGTGCCCCTGTTGCTGTGCCCCCAGTTGTAGTGCCCCCCAGTTGCTGTGCCCCTTGTTGCTGTGCCCCTTGCTGTTGTGCCCCTGTTGCTGTGCCCCTCGTTGTTGTGCCCCCCCAGTTGCTGTGCCCCTCGTTGTTGTGCCCCCCCAGTTGCTGTGCCCCTCTTGCTGTGCCCCTTGTTGTGCCCCCCAGTTGTTGTGCCCCCCAGTTGCTGTGCCCCCCCAGTTGTTGTGCCCCTCTTGCTGTGCCCCAACACAAAGAAAAAATAAAAATAAAAAAACACACACACACACACACACACACACACACACACACACACACACACACACACACACTGCCCCCTGTACCCAGCACCTCACACACTGCCCCCTGTACCCAGCACCTCACACACTGCCCCCTGTACCCAGCACCTCACACACTGCCCCCTGTACCCAGCACCTCACACACTGCCCCCTGTACCCAGCACCTCACACACTGCCCCCTGTACCCAGCAACTCACACACTGCCCCCTGTACCCAGCAACTCACACACTGCCCCCTGTACCCAGCAACTCACACACTGCCCCCTGTACCCAGCACCTTTCACACTGCCCCCTGTACCCAGCACCTCACACACTGCCCCCTGTACCCAGCACCTCACACACTGCCCCCTGTACCCAGCACCTCACACACTGCCCCCTGTACCCAGCACTTCACACACTGCCCCCTGTACCCAGCACCTCACACACTGCCCCCTGTACCCAGCACCTCACACACTGCCCCCTGTACCCAGCACCTCATACACTGCCCCTGTACCCAGCACCTCATACACTGCCCCTGTACCCAGCACCTCACACACTGCCCCCTGTACCCAGCACCTCACACACTGCCCCCTGTACCCAGCACCTCACACACTGCCCCTGTACCCAGCACCTCACACACTGCCTCCTGTACCCAGCACCTCACACACTGCCTCCTGTACCCAGCACCTCACACACTGCCCCCTGTACCCAGCACCTCACACACTGCTTCCTGTATCCAGCACCTCACACACTGCCCCTGTACCCAGCACCTCACACACTGCCCCCTGTACCCAGCACCTCACACACTGCCCCCTGTACCCAGCACCTCACACACTGCCCCCTGTACCCAGCACCTCACACACTGCCTCCTGTACCTAGCACCTCACACACTGCCCCCTGTACCCAGCACCTCACACACTGCCTCCTGTACCCAGCACCTCACACACTGCCCCCTGTACCCAGCACCTTACACACACTGCCCTCTGTACCCAGCACCTCACACACTGCCCCCTGTACCCAGCACCTCACACGCTGCCTCCTGTACCCAGCACCTCACACGCTGCCTCCTGTACCCAGCACCTCACACACTGCCCCCTGTACCCAGCACCTCACACACTGCCCCCTGTACCCAGCACCTCACACACTGCCCCCTGTACCCAGCACCTCACACACTGCCTCCTGTACCAAGAATCCAACAGAAGTGAAGAATCCAGAAGAAGATGTTTGGGGAGTATTTTTTTGAAGTGCCATCCTGTCTGATACTGCAGTGCCACTCCTAGATGGGCCAGGTGTTTGTGTCGGCCTCTTGGGTCGCTTAGCTTAGTCACACAGCTACCTCGGTGCAAATTGTAGGACTAAAAATAATATTGTGAGGTGTGAGGTGTTCAGAATAAACTGGAAATGAGTGGAAATTATGGTAATTGGGGTTAATAATACTATGGGATCAAAATGACCCCCAAATTCTATGATTTAAGCTGTTTTTTAGAGTTTTTTGAAAAAAACACCCGAATCCAAAACACACCCGAATTCGGCAAAAAAATTTCGGTGAGGTTTTGCCAAAACGCGTTCGGATCCAAAACACGGCGGCGGAACCGAACCCAAAACCAAAACACAAAACCCGAAAAATTTCCGGTGCACATCACTAATAAAAACACAAATAATGTGAGGAAATAAGATACAGTGCTGTTGATTGTGTGAGGGAGCAGGGCCCCAAACTGCCTAGGGCCCCATGAGAGCTAAATCCGGCTCTGCATTAACCCCAACCAGGTTAACATCTACTGTTCACATGTTGACATGTAAAATGCTGACACATCCCTCCCATTGTCCAGAGTCCAGGGAGACCGTCCCCTATTCAGACACTGTCCTCCTGTCCCACCTGCGTGCGGGGGGGAGCCTCTGATTACCGATGCTCTGCTCTGCATAGCCGCAAGTGATCACTGAATAGATGGCGTGCACATGTGCATGGCATCTACACAGAGCGGGGAGGAGAGCAGGGGGCTCTCCAGCTGCTCGGGTAGCACTGGGCATGCCCCCAAAAGGCTGAAAAATGGGTCCGTTTGGTGAGGCCATGCCCTTCCCATCTGAGGCCACACCCACTTTCCGGGTCATACTCCATTCAAAGAAACATTAGGAAGTATACTGACATGCTGCCCGTCAACATTTTAACAATGTTTATGTCATCACTGCCGACCTTGTCACTACAGCCCATCTGATCACACAGTAACAGAGTTTCCAGTGAAACTACTACAGGTAACCAGGTAATGAGGCGTCTGTCCTTTCCTCTATCCAGGTGACAAGACAGGGAAGTTCTACGTGCTGATAGAGGATATTCTAAAGCTTCTAAAGAAGACTATTTCAGAGTGTCAACATGACTCGGACTGTGATGGTGACCAGATGTGCTGTTCCACTATCTGTAACAGGCAATGCACGAAGCGTGTGGGTAAGTGGAGCGCAGCGTCCGGGTCACACACAGATAGACAGGAGGATGAGTGGGGGAATAACTGATAATACCACATAATAATAACACACACAATGCACATTACAGCATGGAGCCTGTGTGTAAGTGGAGCGCAGCGTCCAGGTAACACACAGATAGACAGGAGGATGAGCGGGGGAATCACTGATAATGACACATAATAATAACACACACAATGCACATTACAGCATGAAGCCTGTGTGTAAGTGGAGCGCAGCATCCGGGTAACACACAGATAGACAGGAGGATGAGCGGGGGAATCACTGATAATGACACATAATAATAACACACACAATGCACATTACAGCATGGAGCCTGTGTGTAAGTGGAGCGCAGCGTCCGGGTCACACACAGATAGACAGGAGGATGAGCGGGGGAATCACTGATAATGACACATAATAATAACACACACACGATGCACATTACAGCATGGAGCCTGTGTGTAAGTGGAGCGCAGCGTCCAGGTAACACACAGATAGACAGGAGGATGAGCGGGGGAATCACTGATAATGACACATAATAATAACACACACATGATGCACATTACAGCATGCAGCCTGTGTGTAAGTGGAGCGCAGCGTCCGGGTAACACACAGATAGACAGGAGGATGAGCGGAGGAATCACTGATAATACCACATAATAATCACACACACACAATGCACATTACAGCATGGAGCCTGTGTGTAAGTGGAGTGCAGCATCCGGGTCACACACAGATAGACAGGAGGATGAGCGGGAGAATCACTGATAATGACACATAATAATAACACACACACACTATACACATTACAGCATGGAGCCTGTGTGTAAGTGGAGCGCAGCATCTGGGTAACACACAGATAGACAGGAGGATGAGAGGGAGAATCACTGATAATGACACATAATAATAACAACACACACACGATGCACATTACAGCATGGAGCCTGTGTGTAAGTGGAGCGCAGCGTCCGGGTAACACACAGATAGACAGGAGGATGAGAGGGGGAATCACTGATAATGACACATAATAATAACACACACACGATGCACATTACAGCATGGAGCCTGTGTGTAAGTGGAGTGCAGCGTCCGGGTAACACACAGATAGACAGGAGGATGAGCGGGGGAACACTGATAATGACACATTATAATAACACACACATGATGCACATTACAGCATGGAGCCTGTGTATAAGTGGAGCGCAGCGTCCGGGTAACACACAGATATACAGGAGTATGAGCGGGGGAATCACTGATAATGACACATAATAATCACACACACACAATGCACATTACAGCATGGAGCCTGTGTGTAAGTGGAGTGCAGTATCCGGGTCACACACAGATAGACAGGAGGATGAGAGGGGGAATCACTGATAATGACACATAATAATAACACACACACGATGCACATTACAGCATGGAGTCTGTGTGTAAGTGGAGTGCAGCGTCCGGGTAACACACAGATAGACAGGAGGATGAGCGGGGGAACACTGATAATGACACATAATAATAACACACACACGATGCACATTACAGCATGGAGCCTGTGTGTAAGTGGAGCGCAGCGTCCGGGTAACACACAGATAGACAGGAGGATGAGCGGGGGAATCACTGATAATGACACATAATAATAACACACACACACGATACACATTACAGCATGGAGCCTGTGTGTGAGTGGAGTGCAGCGTCCGGGTAACACACAGATAGACAGGAGGATGAGCGGGGGAATCACTGATAATGACACATAATAATAACACACACACGATGCACATTACAGCATGGAGCCTGTGTGTAAGTGGAGCGCAGCGTCCGGGTAACACACAGATAGACAGGAGGATGAGCGGGGGAATCACTGATAATGACACATAATAATAACACACACACGATGCACATTACAGCAAAGGAGCCTGTGTGTAAGTAATGCGCAGCGTCCAGGTAACACACAGATAGACAGGAGGATGAGCGGGGAAAACACTGATAATGACACATAATAATAACACACACACGATGCACATTACAGCATGGAGCCTGTGTGTAAGTGGAGCACAGCGTCCGGGTAACACACAGAAAGACAGGAGGATGAGCGGGGGAATCACTGATAATGCCACATAATAGTAACACACACACTATACACATTACAGCATGGAGCCTGTGTGTAAGTGGAGCGCAGCGTCCGGGTAACACACAGATAGACAGGAGGATGAGCGGGGGAATCACTGATAATGTCATATAATAATAACACACACGAAGCACATTACAGCATGGAGCCTGTGTGTAAGTGGAGCGCAGCATCTGGGTAACACACAGATAGGAGGATGAGCGGGGGAATCACTGATAATGTCACATAGTAATAACACACACGAAGCACATTACAGCATGGAGCCTGTGTGTAAGTGGAGCGCAGCGTCCGGGTAATACACAGATAGACAGGAAGATGTGCGGGGGAATCACTGATAATGACACATAATAATAACACACACAATGCACATTACAGCATGGAGCCTGTGTGTAAGTGGAGCGCAGCGTCCGGGTCACACACAGATAGACAAGAGGATGAGCGGGGGAATCACTGATAATACCACATAATAATAATAACACACACACGATGCACATTACAGCATGCAGCCTGTGTGTAAGTGGAGCGCAGCGTCCGGGTAACACACAGATAGACAGGAGGATGAGCGGGGGAATCACTGATAATGACACATAATAATCACACACACACAATGCACATTACAGCATGTAGCCTGTGTGTAAGTGGAGTGCAGCGTCCGGGTAACACACAGATAGACAGGAGGATGAGCGGGGGAATCACTGATAATGACACATAATAATAACACACACAATGCACATTACAGCATGGAGCCTGTGTGTAAGTGGAGCGCAGCGTCCGGGTCACACACAGATAGACAAGAGGATGAGCGGGGGAATCACTGATAATACCACATAATAATAATAACACACACACGATGCACATTACAGCATGCAGCCTGTGTGTAAGTGGAGCGCAGCGTCCGGGTAACACACAGATAGACAGGAGGATGAGCGGGGGAATCACTGATAATGACACATAATAATCACACACACACAATGCACATTACAGCATGGAGCCTGTGTGTAAGTGGAGTGCAGCGTCCGGGTAACACACAGATAGACAGGAGGATGAGCGGGGAATCACTGATAATGATACATAATAATAACACACACACGATGCACATTACAGCATGGAGCCTGTGTGTAAGTGGAGCACAGCGTCCGGGTAACACACAGAAAGACAGGAGGATGAGCGGGGGAATCACTGATAATGCCACATAATAGTAACACACACACTATACACATTACAGCATGGAGCCTGTGTGTAAGTGGAGCGCAGCGTCCGGGTAACACACAGATAGACAGGAGGATGAGCGGGGGAATCACTGATAATGTCACATAGTAATAACACACACGAAGCACATTACAGCATGGTGCCTGTGTGTAAGTGGAGCGCAGCGTCCGGGTAATACACAGATAGACAGGAAGATGTGCGGGGGAATCACTGATAATGACACATAATAATAACAACACACACAATGCACATTACAGCATGGAGCCTGTGTGTAAGTGGAGCGCAGCGTCCGGGTCACACACAGATAGACAAGAGGATGAGCGGGGGAATCACTGATAATACCACATAATAATAATAACACACACACGATGCACATTACAGCATGCAGCCTGTGTGTAAGTGGAGCACAGTGTCCGGGTAACACACAGATAGACAGGAGGATGAGCGGGGAATCACTGATAATGACACATAATAATCACACACACACAATGCACATTACAGCATGGAGCCTGTGTGTAAGTGGAGTGCAGCATCCGGGTCACACACAGATAGACAGGAGGATGAGAGGGGGAATCACTGATAATGACACATAATAATAATAACACACACACGATGCACATTACAGCATGGAGCCTGTGTGTAAGTGGAGTGCAGCGTCCGGGTAACACACAGATAGACAGGAGGATGAGCGGGGGAACACTGATAATGACACATTATAATAACACACACATGATGCACATTACAGCATGGAGCCTGTGTATAAGTGGAGCGCAGCGTCCGGGTAACACACAGATAGACAGGAGTATGAGCGGGGGAATCACTGATAATGACACATAATAATCACACACACACAATGCACATTACAACATGGAGCCTGTGTGTAAGTGGAGTGCAGCATCCGGGTCACACACAGATAGACAGGAGGATGAGAGGGGGAATCACTGATAATGACACATAATAATAACACACACACGATGCACATTACAGCATGGAGCCTGTGTGTAAGTGGAGTGCAGCATCCGGGTCACACACAGATAGACAGGAGGATGAGAGGGGGAATCACTGATAATGACACATAATAATAACACACACATGATGCACATTACAGCATGGAGCCTGTGTGTAAGTGGAGTGCAGCGTCCGGGTAACACACAGATAGACAGGAGGATGAGCGGGGGAACACTGATAATGACACATAATAATAACACACACACACGATACACATTACAGCATGGAGCCTGTGTGTAAGTGGAGTGCAGCGTCCGGGTAACACACAGATAGACAGGAGGATGAGCGGGGGAATCACTGATAATGACACATAATGATAACACACACACGATGCACATTACAGCATGGAGCCTGTGTGTAAGTGGAGCGCAGCGTCCAGGTAAAACACAGATAGACAGGAGGATGAGCGGGGAAAACACTGATAATGACACATAATAATAACACACACACGATGCACATTACAGCATGGAGCCTGTGTGTAAGTGGAGCACAGCGTCCGGGTAACACACAGAAAGACAGGAGGATGAGCGGGGGAATCACTGATAATGCCACATAATAGTAACACACACACTATACACATTACAGCATGGAGCCTGTGTGTAAGTGGAGCGCAGCGTCCGGGTAACACACAGATAGACAGGAGGATGAGCGGGGGAATCACTGATAATGTCATATAATAATAACACACACGAAGCACATTACAGCATGGAGCCTGTGTGTAAGTGGAGCGCAGCATCTGGGTAACACACAGATAGACAGGAGGATGAGCGGGGGAATCACTGATAATGTCACATAGTAATAACACACACGAAGCACATTACAGCATGGAGCCTGTGTGTAAGTGGAGCGCAGCGTCCGGGTAATACACAGATAGACAGGAAGATGTGCGGGGGAATCACTGATAATGACACATAATAATAACACACACAATGCACATTACAGCATGGAGCCTGTGTGTAAGTGGAGCGCAGCGTCCGGGTCACACACAGATAGACAAGAGGATGAGTGGGGGAATCACTGATAATACCACATAATAATAATAACACACACACGATGCACATTACAGCATGCAGCCTGTGTGTAAGTGGAGCGCAGCGTCCGGGTAACACACAGATAGACAGGAGGATGAGCGGGGGAATCACTGATAATGACACATAATAATCACACACACACAATGCACATTACAGCATGGAGCCTGTGTGTAAGTGGAGCGCAGCGTCCGGGTAACACACAGATAGACAATAGGATGAGCGGGGGAATCACTGATAATGACACATAATAATAACACACACAATGCACATTACAGCATGGAGCCTGTGTGTAAGTGGAGCGCAGCGTCCGGGTCACACACAGATAGACAAGAGGATGAGCGGGGGAATCACTGATAATACCACATAATAATAATAACACACACACGATGCACATTACAGCATGCAGCCTGTGTGTAAGTGGAGCGCAGCGTCCGGGTAACACACAGATAGACAGGAGGATGAGCAGGGGAATCACTGATAATGACACATAATAATCACACACACACAATGCACATTACAGCATGGAGCCTGTGTGTAAGTGGAGTGCAGCGTCCGGGTAACACACAGATAGACAGGAGGATGAGCGGGGAATCACTGATAATGATACATAATAATAACACACACACGATGCACATTACAGCATGGAGCCTGTGTGTAAGTGGAGCGCAGCGTCCGGGTAACACACAGATAGACAGGAGGATGAGCGGGGGAATCACTGATAATGTCACATAGTAATAACACACACGAAGCACATTACAGCATGGTGCCTGTGTGTAAGTGGAGCGCAGCGTCCGGGTAATACACAGATAGACAGGAAGATGTGCGAGGGAATCACTGATAATGACACATAATAATAACACACACAATGCACATTACAGCATGGAGCCTGTGTGTAAGTGGAGCGCAGCGTCCGGGTCACACACAGATAGACAAGAGGATGAGCGGGGGAATCACTGATAATACCACATAATAATAACACACACACGATGCACATTACAGCATGCAGCCTGTGTGTAAGTGGAGCGCAGCGTCCGGGTAACACACAGATAGACAGGAGGATGAGCGGGGGAATCACTGATAATGACACATAATAATCACACACACACAATGCACATTACAGCATGGAGCCTGTGTGTAAGTGGAGTGCAGCATCCGGGTCACACACAGATAGACAGGAGGATGAGAGGGGGAATCACTGATAATGACACATAATAATAACACACACACGATGCACATTACAGCATGGAGCCTGTGTGTAAGTGGAGTGCAGCGTCCGGGTAACACACAGATAGACAGGAGGATGAGCGGGGGAACACTGATAATGACACATTATAATAACACACACATGATGCACATTACAGCATGGAGCCTGTGTATAAGTGGAGCGCAGCGTCCGGGTAACACACAGATAGACAGGAGTATGAGCGGGGGAATCACTGATAATGACACATAATAATCACACACACACAATGCACATTACAACATGGAGCCTGTGTGTAAGTGGAGTGCAGCATCCGGGTCACACACAGATAGACAGGAGGATGAGAGGGGGAATCACTGATAATGACACATAATAATAACACACACACGATGCACATTACAGCATGGAGCCTGTGTGTAAGTGGAGTGCAGCGTCCGGGTAACACACAGATAGACAGGAGGATGAGCGGGGGAACACTGATAATGACACATAATAATAACACACACACGATGCACATTACAGCATGGAGCCTGTGTGTAAGTGGAGCGCAGCGTCCGGGTAACACACAGATAGACAGGAGGATGAGCGGGGGAATCACTGATAATGACACATAATAATAACAGACACACACGATACACATTACAGCATGGAGCCTGTGTGTAAGTGGAGCGCAGCGTCCGGGTAACACACAGATAGACAGGAGGATGAGCGGGGGAATCACTGATAATGTCACATAGTAATTACACACACGAAGCACATTACAGCATGGTGCCTGTGTGTAAGTGGAGCGCAGCGTTCGGGTAATACACAGATAGACAGGAAGATGTGCGGGGGAATCACTGATAATGACACATAATAATAACACACACAATACACATTACAGCATGGAGCCTGTGTGTAAGTGGAGCGCAGCGTCCGGGTAACACACAGATAGACAGGAGGATGAGCGGGGGAATCACTGATAATGTCATATAATAATAACACACACGAAGCAAATTACAGCATGGAGCCTGTGTGTAAGTGGAGCGCAGCATCCGGGTAACACACAGATAGACAGGAGGATGAGCGGGGGAATCACTGATAATGTCACATAGTAATTACACACACGAAGCACATTACAGCATGGTGCCTGTGTGTAAGTGGAGCGCAGCGTCCGGGTAATACACAGATAGACAGGAAGATGTGCGGGGGAATCACTGATAATGACAAATAATAATAACACACACAATGCACATTACAGCATGGAGCCTGTGTGTAAGTGGAGCGCAGCGTCTGGGTAACACACAGATAGACAGGAGGATGAGCGGGGGAATCACTGATAATGCCACATAATAATAACACACACACGATGCACATTACAGCATGGAGCCTGTGTGTAAGTGGAGCGCAGCATCCGGGTAACACACAGATAGACAGGAGGATGAGAAGGGGAATAACTGATAATACCACATAATAATAACAACAACACACACACGATGCACATTACAGCATGGAGTCTGTGTGTAAGTTGAGCGCAGCGTCCGGGTAACACACAGATAGGAGGATGAGTGGGGGAATCACTGATAATGACACATAATAATAACACACACACGATGCACATTACAGCATGGAGCCTGTGTGTAAGTGGAGCGCAGCGTCCGGGTAACACACAGATAGACAATAGGATGAGCGGGGGAATCACTGATAATGACACATAATAATAACACACACAATGCACATTACAGCATGGAGCCTGTGTGTAAGTGGAGCGCAGCGTCCGGGTAACACACAGATAGACAGGAGGATGAGCGGGGAATCACTGATAATGATACATAATAATAACACACACACGATGCACATTACAGCATGGAGCCTGTGTGTAAGTGGAGCGCAGCGTCCGGGTAACACACAAATAGACAGGAGGATGAGTGGGGAAATCACTGATAATACCACATAATAATAACACACACATGAGGCACATTACAGGATGGAGCCTGTGTGTAAGTGGAGCGCAGTGTCCGGGTAACACACAGATAGACAGGAGGATGAGCGGGTGAATCACTGATAATACCACATAATAATAACACACACATGATGCACATTACAGCATGGAGCCTGTGTGTAAGTGGAGCGCAGCGTCTGGGTAACACACAGATAGACAGGAGGATGAGCGGGTGAATCACTGATAATACCACATAATAAAAACACACACATGATGCACATTACAGCATGGAGCCTGTGTGTAAGTGGAGTGCAGCGTCTGGGTAACACACAGATAGACAGGAGGATGAGCGTGGAAATCACTGATAATGACACATAATAATAACACACACAATGCACATTACAGCATGGAGCCTCATTGTAAGTGGAGCGCAGCGTCCGGGTAACACACAGATAGGAGGATGAGTGGGGTTATCACTGATGATAACACATAATAATAACACACACAATGCACATTACAGCATGGAGCCTGTGTGTAAGTGGAGCGCAGCGTCCGGGTAACACACAGATAGACAGGAGGATGAGCCGGGATTCACTGATAATACCTCATAATAATAACAACAACACACATACGATGCACATTACAGCTTGGAGCCTGTGTGTAAGTTGAGCGCAGCGTTCGGGTAACACACAGAAAGGAGGATGAGCGGGGGAATCTCTGATAATGACACATAATAATAACACACACACGATGCACATTACAGCATGGAGTCTGTGTGTAAGTGGAGCGCAGCGTCCGGGTAACACACAGATAGACAGGAGGATGAGCGGGGGAATCACTGATAATGACACATAATAATAACATACACAATGCACATTACAGCATGGAGCCTCTTTGTAAGTGGAGCGCAGCGTCCGGGTAACACACAGATAGACAGGAGGATGAGCCGGGATTCACTGATAATACCTCATAATAATAACAACAACACACATACGATGCACATTACAGCTTGGAGCCTGTGTGTAAGTTGAGCGCAGCGTTCGGGTAACACACAGATAGGAGGATGAGCGGGGGAATCTCTGATAATGACACATAATAATAACACACACACGATGAACATTACAGCATGGAGCCTGTGTCTAAGTGGAGCACAGCGTCCGGGTAACACACAGATAGACAGGAGGATGAGCGGGGGAATCACTGATAATGACACATAATAATAACACACACACGATGCACATTACAGCATGGAGCCTGTGTGTAAGTGGAGCGCAGCTTCCGGGTAACACACAGATAGACAGGAGGATGAGTGGGGGAATCACTGATAATGACACATAATAATAACACACACATGATGCACATTACAGCATGGAGCCTGTGTGTAAGTGGAGCGCAGCATCCGGGTAACACACAGATAGACAGGAGGATGAGTGGGGGAATCACTGATAATGACACATAATAACACACACACACACATGATTTCACGTCCCGTCTCCTGTGCACAGAATGGAAGGTCAGGTCACACGGGACCTGGCCACATAGGGGATTCCCGCTTACCATCAGTAACCGCCTGTTACTGACTCCACCCACTGCGCTGTGGGTGGGTTTATGCTCAAACCACCAAACTCCTAACCTGCCGTGGCGTTTGGAACCACGGTTCTGCTCTGTATGTGCCGACGCACTGCCTGTAGGTCACAAGATGAAGCAATCTTCTTGAGGCAGATGAGATGTTTATTTGCTCAATAATAGCCTTTAAAAAGACTCTTCCCTATTGCCAGGGGCAACAGCATACAGCAAGATGTTCCAGCAGAATAAAGATGGTACAATACAATACAATCTGGAGGCAAGCAGGCCTCCTTTTTATGTCAATTTTCCACACAGTACCACAGGGGGTCATGTCCTCCCTGAGTCCTTTCTGTCCAATCAGGATATTTTACAAAATACAAGTAAATAAATAACATTTCAAAAGGAGATACCACATAATAATAACAACAACAACACACACACGATGCACATTACAGCATGGAGTCTGTGTGTAAGTTGAGCGCAGCGTCCGGGTAACACACAGACAGGAGGATGAGTGGGGAAATCACTGATAATGACACATAATAATAACACACCCATGATGCACATTACAGCATGGAGCCTGTGTGAAAGTGGAGCTCAGCGTCCGGGTAACACACAGATAGACAGGAGGATGAGCAGGGGAATCACTGATAATACCACATAATAATAACACACACACATGATGCACATTACAGCATGGAGCCTGTGTGTAAGTGGAGCACAGCGTCTGGGTAACACACAGATAGACAGGAGGATGAGCGGGGGAATCACTGATAATGACACATAATAATAACACACACAATGCACATTACAGCATGGAGCCTCTTTGTAAGTGGAGCGCAGCGTCCGGGTAACACACAGATAGGAGGATGAGCGGGGTTATCACTGATGATAACACATAATAATAACACACACAATGCACATTACAGCATGCAGCCTGTGTGTAAGTGGAGCGCAGCGTCCAGGTAACACACAGATAGACAGGAGGATGAGCCGGGATTCACTGATAATACCTCATAATAATAACAACAACACACATGCGATGCACATTACAGCTTGGAGCCTGTGTGTAAGTTGAGCGCAGCGTTCGGGTAACACACAGATAGGAGGATGAGCGGGGGAATCTCTGATAATGACACATAATAATAACACACACACGATGAACATTACAGCATGGAGCCTGTGTCTAAGTGGAGCACAGCGTCCGGGTAACACACAGATAGACAGGAGGATGAGCGGGGGAATCACTGATAATGACACATAATAATAACACACACACATGATGCACATTACAGCATGGAGCCTGTGTGTAAGTGGAGCGCAGCGTCCGGGTAACACACAGATAGACAGGAGGATGAGCGGGGGAATCACTGATAATGACACATAATAATAACAGACACACACGATACACATTACAGCATGGAGCCTGTGTGTAAGTGGAGCGCAGCGTCCGGGTAACACACAGATAGACAGGAGGATGAGCGGGGGAATCACTGATAATGACACATAATAATAATACACACACGATGCACATTACAGCATGGAGCCTGTGTGTAAGTGGAGCGCAGCGTCCGGGTAACACACAGATAGACAGGAGGATGAGCGGGGGAATCACTGATAATGACACATAATAATAACACACACGATGCACATTACAGCATGGAGCCTGTGTGTAAGTGGAGCGCAGCGTCCGGGTAACACACAGATAGACAGGAGGATGAGCGGGGGAATCACTGATAATGACACATAATAATAACACACACGATGCACATTACAGCATGGAGCCTGTGTGTAAGTGGAGCGCAGTGTCCGGGTAACACACAGATAGGCAGGAGGATGAACGGGGGAATCACTGATAATGACACATAATAATAACACACACACAATGCACATTACAGCATGGAGCCTGTGTGTAAGTGGAGCGCAGCGTCCGGGTAACACACAGATAGACAGGAGGATGAGCGGGGGAATCACTGATAATGATACATAATAATAACACACACACGATGCACATTACAGCATGGAGCCTGTGTGTAAGTGGAGCGCAGCGTCCTGGTAACACACAGATAGACAGGAGGATGAGCGGGGGAATCACTGATAATGCCACATAATAGTAACACACACACTATACACATTACAGCATGGAGCCTGTGTGTAAGTGGAGCGCAGCGTCCGGGTAACACACAGATAGACAGGAGGATGAGCGGGGGAATCACTGATAATGTCATATAATAATAACACACACGAAGCACATTACAGCATGGAGCCTGTGTGTAAGTGGAGCGCAGCGTCCGGGTAACACACAGATAGACAGGAGGATGAGCGGGGGAATCACTGATAATGTCACATAGTAATTACACACACGAAGCACATTACAGCATGGTGCCTGTGTGTAAGTGGAGCGCAGCGTCCGGGTAATACACAGATAGACAGGAAGATGTGCGGGGGAATCACTGATAATGACACATAATAATAACACACACAATACACATTACAGCATGGAGCCTGTGTGTAAGTGGAGCGCAGCGTCCGGGTAACACACAGATAGACAGGAGGATGAGCGGGGGAATCACTGATAATGTCATATAATAATAACACACACGAAGCACATTACAGCATGGAGCCTGTGTGTAAGTGGAGCGCAGCATCCGGGTAACACACAGATAGACAGGAGGATGAGCGGGGGAATCACTGATAATGTCACATAGTAATTACACACACGAAGCACATTACAGCATGGTGCCTGTGTGTAAGTGGAGCGCAGCGTCCGGGTAATACACAGATAGACAGGAAGATGTGCGGGGGAATCACTGATAATGACAAATAATAATAACACACACAATGCACATTACAGCATGGAGCCTGTGTGTAAGTGGAGCGCAGCGTCTGGGTAACACACAGATAGACAGGAGGATGAGCGGGGGAATCACTGATAATGCCACATAATAATAACACACACACGATGCACATTACAGCATGGAGCCTGTGTGTAAGTGGAGCGCAGCATCCGGGTAACACACAGATAGACAGGAGGATGAGAAGGGGAATAACTGATAATACCACATAATAATAACAACAACACACACACGATGCACATTACAGCATGGAGTCTGTGTGTAAGTTGAGCGCAGCGTCCGGGTAACACACAGATAGGAGGATGAGTGGGGGAATCACTGATAATGACACATAATAATAACACACACACGATGCACATTACAGCATGGAGCCTGTGTGTAAGTGGAGCACAGCGTCCGGGTAACACACAAATAGACAGGAGGATGAGTGGGGAAATCACTGATAATACCACATAATAATAACACACACATGAGGCACATTACAGGATGGAGCCTGTGTGTAAGTGGAGCGCAGTGTCCGGGTAACACACAGATAGACAGGAGGATGAGCGGGTGAATCACTGATAATACCACATAATAATAACACACACATGATGCACATTACAGCATGGAGCCTGTGTGTAAGTGGAGTGCAGCGTCTGGGTAACACACAGATAGACAGGAGGATGAGCGGGGAAATCACTGATAATGACACATAATAATAACACACACAATGCACATTACAGCATGGAGCCTCATTGTAAGTGGAGCGCAGCGTCCGGGTAACACACAGATAGGAGGATGAGTGGGGTTATCACTGATGATAACACATAATAATAACACACACAATGCACATTACAGCATGGAGCCTGTGTGTAAGTGGAGCGCAGCGTCCGGGTAACACACAGATAGACAGGAGGATGAGCCGGGATTCACTGATAATACCTCATAATAATAACAACAACACACATACGATGCACATTACAGCTTGGAGCCTGTGTGTAAGTTGAGCGCAGCGTTCGGGTAACACACAGAAAGGAGGATGAGCGGGGGAATCTCTGATAATGACACATAATAATAACACACACACGATGCACATTACAGCATGGAGTCTGTGTGTAAGTGGAGCGCAGCGTCCGGGTAACACACAGATAGACAGGAGGATGAGCGGGGGAATCACTGATAATGACACATAATAATAACATACACAATGCACATTACAGCATGGAGCCTCTTTGTAAGTGGAGCGCAGCGTCCGGGTAACACACAGATAGACAGGAGGATGAGCCGGGATTCACTGATAATACCTCATAATAATAACAACAACACACATACGATGCACATTACAGCTTGGAGCCTGTGTGTAAGTTGAGCGCAGCGTTCGGGTAACACACAGATAGGAGGATGAGCGGGGGAATCTCTGATAATGACACATAATAATAACACACACACGATGAACATTACAGCATGGAGCCTGTGTCTAAGTGGAGCACAGCGTCCGGGTAACACACAGATAGACAGGAGGATGAGCGGGGGAATCACTGATAATGACACATAATAATAACACACACACGATGCACATTACAGCATGGAGCCTGTGTGTAAGTGGAGCGCAGCTTCCGGGTAACACACAGATAGACAGGAGGATGAGTGGGGGAATCACTGATAATGACACATAATAATAACACACACATGATGCACATTACAGCATGGAGCCTGTGTGTAAGTGGAGCGCAGCATCCGGGTAACACACAGATAGACAGGAGGATGAGTGGGGGAATCACTGATAATGACACATAATAACACACACACACACATGATTTCACGTCCCGTCTCCTGTGCACAGAATGGAAGGTCAGGTCACACGGGACCTGGCCACATAGGGGATTCCCGCTTACCATCAGTAACCGCCTGTTACTGACTCCACCCACTGCGCTGTGGGTGGGTTTATGCTCAAACCACCAAACTCCTAACCTGCCGTGGCGTTTGGAACCACGGTTCTGCTCTGTATGTGCCGACGCACTGCCTGTAGGTCACAAGATGAAGCAATCTTCTTGAGGCAGATGAGATGTTTATTTGCTCAATAATAGCCTTTAAAAAGACTCTTCCCTATTGCCAGGGGCAACAGCATACAGCAAGATGTTCCAGCAGAATAAAGATGGTACAATACAATACAATCTGGAGGCAAGCAGGCCTCCTTTTTATGTCAATTTTCCACACAGTACCACAGGGGGTCATGTCCTCCCTGAGTCCTTTCTGTCCAATCAGGATATTTTACAAAATACAAGTAAATAAATAACATTTCAAAAGGAGATACCACATAATAATAACAACAACAACACACACACGATGCACATTACAGCATGGAGTCTGTGTGTAAGTTGAGCGCAGCGTCCGGGTAACACACAGACAGGAGGATGAGTGGGGAAATCACTGATAATGACACATAATAATAACAACAACACACCCATGATGCACATTACAGCATGGAGCCTGTGTGTAAGTGGAGCTCAGCGTCCGGGTAACACACAGATAGACAGGAGGATGAGCAGGGGAATCACTGATAATACCACATAATAATAACACACACACATGATGCACATTACAGCATGGAGCCTGTGTGTAAGTGGAGCACAGCGTCTGGGTAACACACAGATAGACAGGAGGATGAGCGGGGGAATCACTGATAATGACACATAATAATAACACACACAATGCACATTACAGCATGGAGCCTCTTTGTAAGTGGAGCGCAGCGTCCGGGTAACACACAGATAGGAGGATGAGCGGGGTTATCACTGATGATAACACATAATAATAACACACACAATGCACATTACAGCATGCAGCCTGTGTGTAAGTGGAGCGCAGCGTCCAGGTAACACACAGATAGACAGGAGGATGAGCCGGGATTCACTGATAATACCTCATAATAATAACAACAACACACATGCGATGCACATTACAGCTTGGAGCCTGTGTGTAAGTTGAGCGCAGCGTTCGGGTAACACACAGATAGGAGGATGAGCGGGGGAATCTCTGATAATGACACATAATAATAACACACACACGATGAACATTACAGCATGGAGCCTGTGTCTAAGTGGAGCACAGCGTCCGGGTAACACACAGATAGACAGGAGGATGAGCGGGGGAATCACTGATAATGACACATAATAATAACACACACACATGATGCACATTACAGCATGGAGCCTGTGTGTAAGTGGAGCGCAGTGTCCGGGTAACACACAGATAGACAGGAGGATGAGCGGGGGAATCATTGATAATGACACATAATAATAACACACACAGGCTCCATGGTGTAATGTGCATCGTGTGTGTGTTATTATTATGTGTCATTATCAGTGATTCCCCCGCTCATCCTCATGTCTATCTGTGTGTTACCCGGACGCTGCACTCCAATTACACACAGGCTCCATGCTGTAATGTGCATTCTGCGTGTGTTGTTATTATTATGTGTCATTATCAATGATTCCCCCGCTCATCCTCCTGTCTATCTGTGTGTTACCCGGACACTGCACTCCACTTACACACAGGCTCCATGCTGTAATGTGCATCATGTGTGTAAGTGGAGTGCAGTGTCCGGGTAACACACAGATAGACAGGAGGATGAGCGGGGGAATCATTGATAATGACACATAATAATAACACACGCAGAATGCACATTACAGCATGGAGCCTGTGTGTAATTGGAGTGCAGCGTCCGGGTAACACACAGATAGACAGGAGGATGAGCGGGGGAATCACTGATAATGACACATAATAATAACACACACACGATGCACATTACACCATGGAGCCTGTGTGTAAGTGGAGCGCATCGTCCGGGTGTGACAGTATGGTCCCATACGAAAGCACTCACCGCTTTCGCGTCCCGTCTCCTGTGCACAGAATGGAAGGTCAGGTCACACGGGACCTGGCCACATAGGGGATTCCCGCTTACCATCAGTAACCGCCTGTTACTGACTCCACCCACTGCGCTGTGGGTGGGTTTATGCTCAAACCACCAAACTCCTAACCTGCCGTGGCGTTTGGAACCACGGTTCTGCTCTGTATGTGCCGATGCACTGCCTTACCACACCTGTGTGGTGTTTACAAATCCCCACTAGCCACTTGCTAGGCCTCTACCGGTAGCTGGCGGAAGGCAGAACTTGGAGACGTTAGGTGCTTCCCTGGACAGCCGGAGGACGGGGCTATGTTTGGCATAACCCTGTAGGTCACAAGATGAAGCAATCTTCTTGAGGCAGATGAGATGTTTATTTGCTCAATAATAGCCTTTAAAAAGACTCTTCCCTATTGCCAGGGGCAACAGCATACAGCAAGATGTTCCAGCAGAATAAAGACGGTACAATACAATACAATCTGGAGGCAAGCAGGCCTCCTTTTTATGTCAATTTTCCACACAGTACCACAGGGGGTCATGTCCTCCCTGAGTCCTTTCTGTCCAATCAGGATATTTTACAAAATACAAGTAAATAAATAACATTTCAAAATGAGATAAGTGCAATAAAACAATATCCTCCTTCCTGTCACCCAGACAACGTTTGGTATCAGATTAACATTCACTATTGATAAATTTATCACATAGCTTCAAAATACAAATGTTTCTGTCTCATTCACATCTCCATGCAATCCCAGTGTTTGAGATTACAACAGGAAACACAACAAACAGTCTCCCTTCCTGCATCTGCCATTCAGGATTCATATGTCAATTAAGTCAGTTACATGAAACAGGTTCCAAGTCCAGAATTACTTTACATATGGGATAAGGAGATTCCTGTGAGTAACATCTTTCTCTAAGGAACTTACACATCAAAAGGTTTTGTCATTCACACCTCTCTGCTAGGACAGGGCCATTAGCATGCCACTTCCTACTGACAGGAGATGACTATTCAGACATCTATAGTAACTGCATTTTTCCTTTAAATATACAGGTGACTACAGGGCCATAACTACGTGTGTGCCAAGGGGGCTTGGCACACAGCGCAGTTGCCCTGGGGGCGCAACGGCCAGCGGCATGTAATGAGTCAAATTGACTCATTACATGCCGCATCTGTGTGCGCCGTGCGCCACGCTGGAGGAGAGAGACCAGCGCCGGGTTCAAGGAGGAGGAGGGAGGGGGAGCAGGGAGCTGCAGCAGTGCTATTTGATTGGTAGTAAGCGCCGCTGCAGCATCCCCCTCTCCTTCTGTATTGGCTGCCCGGCGCTGCTATGGATGCTGGGATGCGGTTCCTTCATCCCAGCATCCACAGCAGCGCCAGGCAGCCAATACAGAAGGAGAGGGGGATGCTGCAGCGGCGCTTACTACCAATCAAACAGCGCTGCTGCGGCTCCCTGCTCCCCCTCCCTCCTCCTCCTTCTCACCTCACACAGCCTGCACCGAGAGGGAGCTGCACGAGGAGCCTGTCAGCGGGGAGAAGGTAAGTATGTCTCTCTCTCTCTCTCTCTCTCTCTCAGGGGGACACCGTCTGCCGCATTGTGTAAAAAGGGGTCTGGCTGCCGGAATGTGTAAAAATGGGGTCAGGGCTGCCGCAATGTGTAAAAAGGGGGACTGGCTGCCACAATGTATAAAAAGGGGGTCTGGCTGCCGCAATGTTTAAAAAGGGGGACTGGCTGCCACAATGTATAAAAAGGGGGCCTGGCTGCCGCAATGTGTAAAGAGGGGGCCTGGCTGCCGCAATGTGTAAAGAGGGGGACTGGCTGCAGTAATGTGTAAAAAGGGGGGGCCCTGGCTGCCGCAATGTGTAAAATGGGGTCCTGGCTGCTGCAATTTGTAAAATGGGGTCCTGGTTGCATCAATGTGTAAAAAGGGGGCCTGGCTGCCGCAATGTGTAAAAAGGGGGGGCCCTGGCTGCCGCAATGTGTAAAATGGGGTCCTGGCTGCCGCAATGTGTAAAAAGGGTGCCTGGCTGCCGCAATGTGTAAAATGGGGTCCTGGCTGCCGCAATGTGTAAAATGGGGTCCTGGCTGCCGCAATGTGTAAAAAGGGGGCCTGGCTGCCGCAATGTGTAAAGAGGGGGACTGGCTGCCACAATGTGTAAAAAGGGGGACTGGCTGCCACAATGTATAAAAAGGGGGTCTGGCTGCCGCAATGTGTAAAGAAGGGGCCTGGCTGCCGCAATCTGTAAAGAGGGGGACTGGCTGCCGTAATGTGTAAAAAGGGGGATGCTGTCTGCTGTAATGTATAAAAGGGGCTCTACCTGGTGTAGTGGTGCTACTGTGCAGCGTAATTTGAATAATGTAGACTACTGTACACCGTAGTATGAATTGCTGTTATTTTGTGGCCACGCCCCTTCCCCGTGAAGCCACGCCCCTATAATTTTTTTGCGCGTCTGCGGCGCGCACTGCCCCTGTCTTACACGGGGGGGGGACGCCACTGTCGTTTCTGGCACACAGCGCTAAAATGGCTAGTTACGGCACTGGGTGACTATATCTTGAATATAAAATAAATACATTTAAACATGCATTCCTGCAATTGTGCACAGAGCACTATATATGACATGTTAAAACACATAATTAAACAAACTTTTAAAACAGTCCGCGCCCAGCGCCGTAAGTACATTTAACAGTGATGCCAAGCGCAAATTGTCCGCAACATGGCGCCGGGCACGAGGGTTAACCCATTCAGTGCCACAGACGCCATCACACGTGTGGCTGGCTAGTCTCTCCGGCCACATAGGGTAACACACAGATAGACAGAAGGATGAGCGGGGGAATCATTGATAATGCCACATAATAATAACACACACAATGCACATTACAGCATGGAGCCTGTGTGTAAGTGGAGCGCAGCGTCCAGGTAACACACAGAAAGACAGGAGGATGAGCGGGAGAATCACTGATAATGCCACGTAATAATAACACACACACGATGCACATTACAGCATGGAGCCTGTGTGTAAGTGGAGCGCAGTGTCCGGGTCACACACAGATAGACAGGAGCATGAGTGGGGGAATCACTGATAATGACACATAATAATAACACAATGCACATTACAGCATGGACCCTGTGTGTAAGTGGAGCGCAGCGTCCGGGTCACACACAGATAGACAGGAGCATGAGTGGGGGAATCTCTGATAATGACACATAATAATAACACAATGCACATTACAGCATGGAGCCTGTGTGTAAGTGGAGCGCAGCGTCCGGGTAACACGCAAATAGACAGGAGCATGAGCGGGGGAATCACTGATAATAACACATAATAATAACACACACATGATGCACATTACAGCATGGAGCCTGTGTGTAAGTGGAGCGCAGCATCCGGGTAACACACAGATAGACAGGAGGATGAGCGGGGGAATCACTGATAATGACACATAATAATAACACACACATGATGCACATTACAGCATGGAGCCTGTGTGTAAGTGGAGCGCAGCGTCCGGGTAACACAGAGATAGACAGGAGGATGAGCGGGGGAATCACTGATAATGACACATAATAACAAACACAATGCACATTACAGCATGGAGCCTGTGTGTAAGTGGAGCACAGCGTCCGGGTAACACACAGATAGACAGGAGGATGAGCGGGGGAATCACTGATAATGTCACATAATAATAACACACACATGATGCACATTACAGCATGGAGCCTGTGTGTAAGTGGAGCGCAGCGTCCGAGTAACACATAGAAATAAAAAGGAGGATGAGCAAGGGAATCACTGATAATGACACATAATAATAACACACACACAATGCACATTACAGCATGGAGCCTGTGTGTAAGTGGAGCGCAGCGTCTGGGTAACACACAGATAGACAGGAGGATTAGCGGGGAAATCACTGATAATGCCACATAATAATAACACACACGATGCACATTACAGCATGGAGCCTGTGTCTAAGTGGAGCGCAGCGTCTGCGTAACACACAGATAGACAGGAGGATGAGCGGAAGAATCACTGATAATGCCACATAATAATAACACACACATGATGCACATTACAGCATGGAGCCTGTGTGTAAGTGGAGCGCAGCGTCCGGGTCACACACAGATAGACAGGAGCATGAGCGGGGGAATCACTGATAACGACACATAATAATACACACATGATACACATTACAGCATGGAGCCTGTGTGTAAGTGGAGCGCAGCGTCCGGGTAACACACAGATGTACAGGAGGATGAGCGGGGGAATCACTGATAATGACACATAATAATAACACACACACATGATGCACATCACAGCATGGAGCCTGTGTGTAAGTGGAGCGCAGCGTCCGGGTAACACAGAGATAGACAGGAGGATGAGCGGGGTAATGACTGATAATGACACATAATAATGACACACACACGATGCACATTACAGCATGGAGCCTGTGTGTAAGTGGAGCGCAGCGTCCGGGTAACACACAGTTAGACAGGAGGATGAGCGGGGGAATCACTGATAATGACATATAATAATAACACACACACGATGCACATTACAGCATGGAGCCTGTGTGTAAGTGGAGCGCAGCGTCCGGGTAACACAGAGATAGACAGGAGAATGAGAGGGGGAATCACTGATAATGTTACATAATAATAACAACACACACAAAATGTACATTACAGCATGGAGCCTGTGTGTAAGTGGAGCGCAGCGTCCGGGTAACACACAGATAGACAGGAGGATGAGCGGGGGAATCACTGATAATGACACATAATAATAACAGACGATACACATTACAGCATGGAGCCTGTGTGTAAGTGGAGCGCAGCGTCCGGGTAACACACAGATAGACAGGAGGATGAGCGGGGGAATCACTGATAATTACACATAATAATAACACACACACGATGCACATTACAGCATGGAGCCTGTGTGTAAGTGGAGGACAGCGTACGGGTAACACACAGATAGACAGGAGGATGAGCGGGGGAATCACTGATAATGACACATAATAATAACACACACACGATGCACATTACAGCATGGAGCCTGTGTGTAAGTGGAGGACAGCGTACGGGTAACACACAGAAAGACAGGAGGATGAGCGGGGGAATCACTGATAATGACACATATTAATAACAGACATTACACATTACAGCATGGAGCCTGTGTGAAAGTGGAGCGCAGCGTCCGGGTAACACACAGATAGACAGGAGGATGAGCGGGGGAATCACTGATAATGACACATAATAATAACACACACACAATGCACATTACAGCATGGAGCCTGTGTGTAAGTGGAGCGCAGCGTCCGGGTAACACACAGATTGACAGGAGGATGAGCGGCAGAATCACTGATAATGACACATAATAATAACACACACACGATGCACATTACAGCATGGAGCCTGTGTGTAAGTGGAGGACAGCGTACGGGTAACACACAGATAGACAGGAGGATGAGCGGGGGAATCACTGATAATGACACATAATAATAACAGATGTTACACATTACAGCATGAAGCCTGTGTGTAAGTGGAGAGCAGCGTCCGGGTAACACAGAGATAGACAGGAGGATGAGCGGGGGAATCACTGATAATGACACATAATAATAACACACACGATGCACATTACAGCATGAAGCCTGTGTGTAAGTGGAGCGCAGCGTCCGGGTAACACAGAGATAGACAGGAGGATGAGCGGGGGAATCACTGATAATGACACATAATAACAACACACACACAATGCACATTACAGCATGGAGCCTGTGTGTAAGTGGAGCGCAGCGTCCGGGTAACACACAGATAGACAGGAGGATGAGCGGGGGAATCACTGATAATACCACATAATAATAACACACAAAATGCACATTACAGTATGGAGCCTGTGTGTAAGTGGAGCACAGCATCCGGGTAACACACAGATAGACAGGAGGATGAGCGGGGTAATCACTGATAATGACACATAATAATAACACACACATGGTGCACATTACAGCATGGAGCCTGTGTGTAAGTGGAGCGCTGCGTCCGGGTCACACACAGATAGACAGGAGGATGAGCGGGGGAATCACTGATAATGACACATAAAAATAACACACACGATACACATTACAGCATGGAGCCTGTGTGTAAGTGAAGCGCAGCGTCCGGGTAACACGCAAATAGACAGGAGGATGAGCGGGGGAATCACTGATAATGTTACATAATAATAACACACACAAAATGCACATTACAGTATGGAGCCTGTGTGAAAGTGGAGCACAGCATCCGGGTAACACACAGATAGACAGGAGGATGAGCGGGGGAATCACTGATAATGACACATTTAATGACACACACACAATGCACATTACAGCATGGAGCCTGTGTGTAAGTGGAGCGCAGCGTCCGGGTCACACACAGATAGACAGGAGGATGAGCGGGGGAATCACTGATAATGTCACATAATAATAACACACACACACAGGCTCCATGCTGTAATGTGCATCGTGTAAGTGGAGCGCAGCGTCCGGGTAACACAGAGATAGACAGGAGGATGAGAGGGGGAATCACTGATAATGACACATAATAATAACCCACATGATGCACATTACAGCATGGAGCCTGTGTGTAAGTGGAGCGCAGCGTCCAGGTAACACACAGATAGACAGGAGGATGAGCGGGGGAATCACTGATAATGACACATAAAAATAACACACACAATACACATTACAGCATGGAGCCTGTGTGTAAGTGAAGCGCAGCGTCCGGGTAACACGCAAATAGACAGGAGGATGAGCGGGGGAATCACTGATAATGACACATAATAACACACACATGATGCACATTACAGCATGGAGCCTGTGTGTAAGTGGAGCGCAGCGTCCGGGTAACACACAGATAGACAGGAGGATGAGCGGGGGAATCACTGATAATGACACATAATGATAACACACTCATGATGCACATTACAGCATGGAGCCTGTGTGTAAGTGGAGCGCAGCGTCCGGGTAACACACAGATAGACAGGAGGATGAGCGGTGGAATCACTGATAATGACACATAATAATAACACACACACGATGCACATTACAGCATGGAGCCTGTGTGTAAGTGGAGTACAGCGTCCGGGTAACACACAGATAGACAGGTGGATGAGCGGGGGAATCACTGATAATGACACATAATAACACACACATGATGCACATTACAGCATGGAGCCTGTGTGTAAGTGGAGCGCAGCGTCCGGGTAACACACAGATAGACAGGAGGATGAGCGGGGGAATCACTGATAATGACACATAATAATAACACACACACGATGCACATTACAGCATGGAGCCTGTGTGTAAGTGGAGTACAGCGTCCGGGTAACACACAGATAGACAGGTGGATGAGCGGGGGAATCACTGATAATGACACATAATAATAACACACACATGATGCACATTACAGCATGGAGCCTGTGTGTAAGTAGAGCGCAGCGTCCGGGTAACACACAGATAGACAGGAGGATGAGCAGGGTAATCACTGATAATGACACATAATAATAACACACACGATGCACATTACAGCATGGAGCCTGTGTGTAAGTGGAGCGCAGCGTCCGGGTAACACACAGATAGACAGGAGGATGAGCGGGGGAATCACTGATAATGACACATAATAACATACAAAATGCACATTACAGCATGGACCCTGTGTGTAAGTGGAGTGCTGCATCCGGGTAATACACAGATAGACAGGAGGATGAGCGGGGGAATCACTGATAACGACACATAATAATTACACATATGATGCACATTACAGCATGGAGCTTGTGTGTAAGTGGAGCGCAGCGTCCAAGTAACACATAGAAATAAAAAGGAGGATGAGCAAGGGAATCACTGATAATGACACATAATAATAACACACACACAATGCACATTACAGCATGGAGCCTGTGTGTAAGTGGAGCGCAGCGTCCAGGTAACACACAGAAAGACAGGAGGATGAGCGGGGGAATCACTGATAATGACACATAATAATAACACACACATGATGCACAATACAGCATGGAGCCTGTGTGTGAGTGGAGCGCAGCGTCTGGGTAACACACAGAAAGACAGGAGGATTAGCGGGGAAATCACTGATAATGCCACATAATAATAACACACACGATGCACATTACAGCATGGAGCCTGTGTCTAAGTGGAGCGCAGCGTCTGCGTAACACACAGATAGACAGGAGGATGAGCGGAAGAATCACTGATAATGCCACATAATAATAACACACACATGATGCACATTACAGCATGGAGCCTGTGTGTAAGTGGAGCGCAGCGTCCGGGTCACACACAGATAGACAGGAGCATGAGCGGGGGAATCACTGATAATGACACATAATAATACACACATGATACACATTACAGCATGGAGCCTGTGTGTAAGTGGAGCGCAGCGTCCGGGTAACACACAGATGTACAGGAGGATGAGCGGGGGAATCACTGATAATGACACATAATAATAACACACACACATGATGCACATCACAGCATGGAGCCTGTGTGTAAGTGGAGCGCAGCGTCCGGGTAACACAGAGATAGACAGGAGGATGAGCGGGGTAATGACTGATGATGACACATAATAATAACACACACACGATGCACATTACAGCATGGAGCCTGTGTGTAAGTGGAGCGCAGCGTCCGGGTAACACAGAGATAGACAGGAGAATGAGAGGGGGAATCACTGATAATGTTACATAATAATAACACACACAAAATGTACATTACAGCATGGAGCCTGTGTGTAAGTGTAGCGCAGCGTCCGGGTAACACACAGATAGACAGGAGGATGAGCGGGGGAATCACTGATAATGCCACATAATAATAACAGACGATACACATTACAGCATGGAGCCTGTGTGTAAGTGGAGCGCAGCGTCCGGGTAACACACAGATTGACAGGAGGATGAGCGGCAGAATCACTGATAATGACACATAATAATAACACACACACAATGCACATTACAGCATGGAGCGTGTGTGTAAGTGGAGGACAGCATACGGGTAACACACAGATAGACAGGAGGATGAGCGGGGGAATCACTGATAATGACACATAATAATAACAGACGATACACATTACAGCATGGAGCCTGTGTGTAAGTGGAGCGCAGCGTCCGGGTAACACACAGATTGACAGGAGGATGAGCGGCAGAATCACTGATAATGACACATAATAATAACACACACACAATGCACATTACAGCATGGAGCGTGTGTGTAAGTGGAGGACAGCATACGGGTAACACACAGATAGACAGGAGGATGAGCGGGGGAATCACTGATAATGACACATAATAATAACAGACACATGATACACATTACAGCATGGAGCCTGTGTGTAAGTGGAGCGCAGCTTCCGGGTAACACACAGATAGACAGGAGGATGAGCGGGGGAATCATTGATAATGACACATAAGAATAACAGACGATACACATTACAGCATGGAGCCTGTGTGTAAGTGGAGCGCAGCGTCCGGGTAACACACAGATTGACAGGAGGATGAGCGGCAGAATCACTGATAATGACACATAATAATAACACACACACGATGCACATTACAGCATGGAGCCTGTGTGTAAGTGGAGGACAGCGTACGGGTAACACACAGATAGACAGGAGGATGAGCGGGGGAATCACTGATAATGACACATAATAATAACAGACGTTACACATTACAGCATGAAGCCTGTGTGTAAGTGGAGCGCAGCGTCCGGGTAACACAGAGATAGACAGGAGGATGAGCGGGGGAATCACTGATAATGACACATAAAAATAACACACACAATACACATTACAGCATGGAGCCTGTGTGTAAGTGAAGCGCAGCGTCCGGGTAACACGCAAATAGACAGGAGGATGAGCGGGGGAATCACTGATAATGACACATAATAACACACACATGATGCACATTACAGCATGGAGCCTGTGTGTAAGTGGAGCGCAGCGTCCGGGTAACACACAGATAGACAGGAGGATGAGCGGGGGAATCACTGATAATGACACATAATGATAACACACTCATGATGCACATTACAGCATGGAGCCTGTGTGTAAGTGGAGCGCAGCGTCCGGGTAACACACAGATAGACAGGAGGATGAGCGGTGGAATCACTGATAATGACACATAATAATAACACACACACGATGCACATTACAGCATGGAGCCTGTGTGTAAGTGGAGTACAGCGTCCGGGTAACACACAGATAGACAGGTGGATGAGCGGGGGAATCACTGATAATGACACATAATAACACACACATGATGCACATTACAGCATGGAGCCTGTGTGTAAGTGGAGCGCAGCGTCCGGGTAACACACAGATAGACAGGAGGATGAGCGGGGGAATCACTGATAATGACACATAATAATAACACACACACGATGCACATTACAGCATGGAGCCTGTGTGTAAGTGGAGTACAGCGTCCGGGTAACACACAGATAGACAGGTGGATGAGCGGGGGAATCACTGATAATGACACATAATAATAACACACACATGATGCACATTACAGCATGGAGCCTGTGTGTAAGTAGAGCGCAGCGTCCGGGTAACACACAGATAGACAGGAGGATGAGCAGGGTAATCACTGATAATGACACATAATAATAACACACACGATGCACATTACAGCATGGAGCCTGTGTGTAAGTGGAGCGCAGCGTCCGGGTAACACACAGATAGACAGGAGGATGAGCGGGGGAATCACTGATAATGACACATAATAACATACAAAATGCACATTACAGCATGGACCCTGTGTGTAAGTGGAGTGCTGCATCCGGGTAATACACAGATAGACAGGAGGATGAGCGGGGGAATCACTGATAACGACACATAATAATTACACATATGATGCACATTACAGCATGGAGCTTGTGTGTAAGTGGAGCGCAGCGTCCAAGTAACACATAGAAATAAAAAGGAGGATGAGCAAGGGAATCACTGATAATGACACATAATAATAACACACACACAATGCACATTACAGCATGGAGCCTGTGTGTAAGTGGAGCGCAGCGTCCAGGTAACACACAGAAAGACAGGAGGATGAGCGGGGGAATCACTGATAATGACACATAATAATAACACACACATGATGCACAATACAGCATGGAGCCTGTGTGTGAGTGGAGCGCAGCGTCTGGGTAACACACAGATAGACAGGAGGATTAGCGGGGAAATCACTGATAATGCCACATAATAACAACACACACGATGCACATTACAGCATGGAGCCTGTGTCTAAGTGGAGCGCAGCGTCTGCGTAACACACAGATAGACAGGAGGATGAGCGGAAGAATCACTGATAATGCCACATAATAATAACACACACATGATGCACATTACAGCATGGAGCCTGTGTGTAAGTGGAGCGCAGCGTCCGGGTCACACACAGATAGACAGGAGCATGAGCGGGGGAATCACTGATAATGACACATAATAATACACACATGATACACATTACAGCATGGAGCCTGTGTGTAAGTGGAGCGCAGCGTCCGGGTAACACACAGATGTACAGGAGGATGAGCGGGGGAATCACTGATAATGACACATAATAATAACACACACACATGATGCACATCACAGCATGGAGCCTGTGTGTAAGTGGAGCGCAGCGTCCGGGTAACACAGAGATAGACAGGAGGATGAGCGGGGTAATGACTGATAATGACACATAATAATAACACACACACGATGCACATTACAGCATGGAGCCTGTGTGTAAGTGGAGCGCAGCGTCCGGGTAACACAGAGATAGACAGGAGAATGAGAGGGGGAATCACTGATAATGTTACATAATAATAACACACACAAAATGTACATTACAGCATGGAGCCTGTGTGTAAGTGTAGCGCAGCGTCCGGGTAACACACAGATAGACAGGAGGATGAGCGGGGGAATCACTGATAATGCCACATAATAATAACAGACGATACACATTACAGCATGGAGCCTGTGTGTAAGTGGAGCGCAGCGTCCGGGTAACACACAGATTGACAGGAGGATGAGCGGCAGAATCACTGATAATGACACATAATAATAACACACACACAATGCACATTACAGCATGGAGCGTGTGTGTAAGTGGAGGACAGCATACGGGTAACACACAGATAGACAGGAGGATGAGCGGGGGAATCACTGATAATGACACATAATAATAACAGACGATACACATTACAGCATGGAGCCTGTGTGTAAGTGGAGCGCAGCGTCCGGGTAACACACAGATTGACAGGAGGATGAGCGGCAGAATCACTGATAATGACACATAATAATAACACACACACAATGCACATTACAGCATGGAGCGTGTGTGTAAGTGGAGGACAGCATACGGGTAACACACAGATAGACAGGAGGATGAGCGGGGGAATCACTGATAATGACACATAATAATAACAGACACATGATACACATTACAGCATGGAGCCTGTGTGTAAGTGGAGCGCAGCTTCCGGGTAACACACAGATAGACAGGAGGATGAGCGGGGGAATCATTGATAATGACACATAAGAATAACAGACGATACACATTACAGCATGGAGCCTGTGTGTAAGTGGAGCGCAGCGTCCGGGTAACACACAGATTGACAGGAGGATGAGCGGCAGAATCACTGATAATGACACATAATAATAACACACACACGATGCACATTACAGCATGGAGCCTGTGTGTAAGTGGAGGACAGCGTACGGGTAACACACAGATAGACAGGAGGATGAGCGGGGGAATCACTGATAATGACACATAATAATAACAGACGTTACACATTACAGCATGAAGCCTGTGTGTAAGTGGAGCGCAGCGTCCGGGTAACACAGAGATAGACAGGAGGATGAGCGGGGGAATCACTGATAATGTTACATAATAATAACACACACATGATGCACATTACAGCATGAAGCCTGTGTGTAAGTGGAGCGCAGTGTCCGGGTAACACACAGATAGACAGGAGGATGAGCGGGGGAATCACTGATAATGACACATAATAATAACACACACATGGTGCACATTACAGCATGGAGCCTGTGTGTAAGTGGAGCGAAGCGTCCGGGTCACACACAGATAGACAGGAGGATGAGCGGGGGAATCACTGATAATGACATATAATAATAACACACACACGATGCACATTACAGCATGGAGCCTGTGTGTAAGTGGAGCGCAGCGTCTGGGTAACAGAGATAGACAGGAGGATGAGAGGGGGAATCACTGATAATGTTACATAATAATAACACACACAAAATGCACATTACAGTATGGAGCCTGTGTGTAAGTGGAGCACAGCATCCGGGTAACACACAGATAGACAGAAGGATGAGCGGGGGAATCACTGATAATGACACATAAAAATAACACACACGATACACATTACAGCATGGAGCCTGTGTGTAAGTGAAGCGCAGAATCCGGGTAACACGCAAATAGACAGGAGGATGAGCGGGGGAATCACTGATAATGACATATAATAATAACACACACACGATGCACATTACAGCATCGAGCCTGTGTGTAATCACTGATAATGACATATAATAATAACACACACACGATGCACATTACAGCATCGAGCCTGTGTGTAAGTGGAGCGCAGCGTCCGGGTAACACACAGATAGACAGGAGGATGAGAGGGGGAATCACTGATAATGTTACATAATAATAACACACACAAAATGCACATTACAGCATGGAGCCTGTGTGTAAGTGGAGCGCAGCGTCCGGGTAACACACAGATAGACAGGAGGATGAGCGGGGGAATCACTGATAATGACACATAATAATAACACACTCATGATGCACATTACAGCATGGAGCCTGTGTGTAAGTGGAGCGCAGCATCCGGGTAACACACAGATAGACAGGAGGATGAGCGGGGGAATCACTGATAATGACACATAATAATAACAACACACACATGATGCACATTACAGCATGGAGCCTGTGTGTAAGTGGAGCGCAGCGTCCGGGCAACACACAGATAGACAGGAGGATGAGCGGGGGAATCACTGATAATGACACATAATAATAACAACACACACATGATGCACATTACAGCATGGAGCCTGTGTGTAAGTGGAGCGCAGCGTCCGGGTAACACACAGATAGACAGGAGGATGAGCGGGGGAATCACTGATAATGACACATAATAATAACAACACACACATGATGCACATTACAGCATGGAGCCTGTGTGTAAGTGGAGCGCAGCGTCCGGGTAACACACAGATGGACAGGAGGATGAGCGGGGGAATCACTGATAATACCACATAATAATAACACACACACGATGCACATTACAGCATGGAGCCTGTGTAAGTGGAGCACAGCGTCCGGGTAACACACAGATAGGAGGATGAGCGGGGGAATCACTGATAATGACACATAATAATAACACACTCATGATGCACATTACAGCATGGAGCCTGTGTGTAAGTGGAGTGCAGCATCCGGGTAACACACAGATAGACAGGAGGATGAGCTGGGGAATCCCTGATAATGACTCATAATAATAACACACACACATGATGCACATTACAGCATGGTGCCTGTGTGTAAGTGGAGAGCAGCGTCCGGGTAACACACAGATAGACAGGAGGATGAGCGGGAAAATCACTGATAATGCCACATAATAATAACACACATGGTGCACATTACAGCATGGAGCCTGTGTGTAAGTGGAGGACAGCGTCCGGGTAACACACAGATTGACAGGAGGATGAGCGGGGGAATCACTGATAATGACACATAATAATAATAAACACACATGATGCACATTACAGCATGGAGCCTGTGTGTAAGTGGAGCGCAGCGTCCGGGTCACACACAGATAGACAGGAGGATGAGCGGGGGAATCACTGATAATGACACATAATAATAACACACATGATGCACATTACAGCATGGAGCCTGTGTGTAAGTGGAGGACAGCGTCCGGGTCACACACAGATAGACAGGAGGATGAGCGGGGGAATCACTGATAATGACACATAATAATAACACACATGATGCACATTACAGCATGGAGCCTGTGTGTAAGTGGAGCGCAGCGTCCGGGTCACACACAGATAGACAGGAGGATGAGCGGGGGAATCACTGATAATGACACATAATAATAACACACATGATGCACATTACAGCATGGAGCCTGTGTGTAAGTGGAGGACAGCGTCCGGGTAACACACAGATAGACAGGAGGGTGAGTGGGGGAATCACTGATAATGACACATAATAACATACACAATGCACATTACAGCATGGACCCTGTGTGTAAGTGGAGCACAGCATCCGGGTAACACACAGAAATACAGGAGGATGAGCGGGGGAATCACTGATAATGACACATAATAATAACACACACGATGCACATTACAGCATGGAGCCTGTGTGTAAGTGGAGCGCAGCATCTGCGTAACACACAGATAGACAGGAGGATGAGCGGGGGAATCACTGATAATGACACATAATAATAACACACACGATGCACATTACAGCATGGAGCCTGTGTGTAAGTGGAGCGCAGCGTCCGGGTAACACACAGATAGACAGGAGGATGAGCGGGAGAATCACTGATAATGTTACATAATAATAACACACACAAAATGCACATTATAGCATGGAGCCAGTGTGTAAGTGGAGCGCAGCATCTGCGTAACACACAGATAGACAGGAGGATGAGCGGGGGAATCACTGATAATGACACATAATAATAACACACACACGATGCACATTAGAGCATGGAGCCTGTGTGTAAGTGGAGCGCAGCGTCCAGGTAACACACAGATAGACAGGAGGATGAGCGGGGGAATCACTGATAATGACACATAATAATAACACACACGATACACATTACAGCATGGAGCCTGTGTGTAAGTGGATCGCAGCGTCCGGGTAACACACAAATAGACAGGAGGATGAGCGAGGAATCACTGATAATGACACATAATAATAACACACACACAATGCACATTACAGCATGGACCCTGTGTGTAAGTCGAGTGCAGCGTCCGGGTGACACACAGATAGACAGGAGGATGAGCGGGGGAATCACTGATAATGTCATATAATAATAACACACACGAT